>NC_135418.1:17996524-18104024 GCF_051991245.1 Festucalex cinctus | reverse complement strand
CTGCAGGGGTGCGAGGTCAAAGGTGAGTCGCCGTCGGGTGAGCTCACGTCACCCTCCGCCCACTGCACAGGGCTGACGTCCTCTTCTCCCTCCCCTTGTCTCGCAAAAGGCTTTATCATCATCGTCTCTGCAAACAGCACAAGCATCCAACGTGAGATGTAATACATTACGTCATTCGCTTTATTGCGCAATATATATATATATTTTTTAACTAATTAATCGCACAATTTTCCATAATTTTTTTAAAATTGTGATTAAAGGGATTCTTGACTCGTTGAGCCATTTTCAGCAGTAAAAATTTTATATTTTGCCCAGAATTACACATTTGATTAGTTCCATTATTTTTCATGTACAATTAATAGACTTAGACTTTGACTTACCTCTAAAAACATTTTTCTCCACTTGCTGTCGACTGAAGATGACTGAAGATGACATCACCTGTGCTGAGGAAGTAGGTAACGACCAATCAAGGCTCACCTGTTTTCTGGGTTGGGTCAGCAAACTGAGCCATGGTCACTTCCTCAACACAGGTGATGTCATCTTCAGTCGACAGCAAGTGGAAAAAAATGTTTTTAAAGGTATTAATTGTACATGGTTTTTTTTTTTTTAATTAAGGACAAAATATTAACTTTATTGCTGAAAATGGCTTAATGAGTCAAGTATCCCGTTAATTGGAATTAACCACATTTTCCTACTTTTATCGCTATCAAACTATAATTTTTTCCAAAATACCAGTAGTCACCGATACCAATACCAAGTACCGATACCACTATACATTTTTCACACACACAAAAAAAAACAGTGACATAATAATGATCATTTTAAAGAAGGCCTATGCAACATAGCAATTTTCCTCCAAATTGAATTAAATGAATGGCAATTTTCTATTCTTCTTCTAGTTCCTGAGGGTGGCTGATCCTGGTATCAGCCATTGTCGTGAGTCCCGATATCTTGAAATAAGGCTCGATATTGATACCTGGTATCGGGACTTGCCCATACCTGAAATTAATAGAACTGTGCTGCAATTGCATGTGAATATGTATGTGAAAATGTACAGCCAGAAATTTAAGAACTATAACAAAATTAACTGAGTATTGTTATTCTTATAAGCTCAGTATGTTTTAAAAATGTGTCTTGGTGTCATTATATTTTAATGAGATTTTTGCTCAGATTAACACTGCGATTCAGTCTTTACTTTTTTTTTTTTTTGCACAATATGCTACTTTTTGCCATTTGAATATTTTATGCAGGGTGCGACTAGCGTGTTAAATCATTCAAGTAGAAGTTACAACAGAATTCTAATCTTCCATCACTGCAATGTCCCTAAATCAATTGAAGCCAGATGTGCACAACTCTGACAACTTTGATGGATCATAACAATCGAAAATGTTGATTTTTGATGGCAAAATAACTCAAAATTAACGAAAATGCTCAAATGCTGTTGCAGGTTTTCCATGTGCATCTTTCAGCACTGGACAGTTCTCCTTCTTTCCTTATCAGCCTAAACTTTCTCGACTCTTTTTCATCCCGCCATCTATTCAATCCCATCCCTTGTCTCTCTCTCTCTCTCCCTCACTTGTTTGTAATCCCAGTCAACGTCTGAACTGGTAAAACCCCGGGAGGATAAAGTCACTGACAGGTTGCTACTCCAATCTGGGCCATCCTAGGATTTACTCCGCGGCGACCACGGGATTAAAATGGAACCCTGACGACCCCAGATCAGACACAGAGAACTCTGGATGAATTGAAATATGATGTCCCTCTGCGTCGCGTGCTTGAAGCTTTTATTTGGTCACAAATTATATATTTCATTGATTTTCTAATGAGACTCTTGGTTGTGTTGAGTTTGTAGAGTTGAACGAAAAAATGTGCTCTCTCCCAGTGGTCATTAAAACGGATGAGTAAGTCATTCAGGCTACAAAATAGCAAAAAGAATGTAAAATTCTGATGAGACACGTACCTGTCCTCTAGGAGTTGATCTTGCGTCCAGCGGTCACACTTGGACTCGTCTGCCCATCAAAAGAGAGACGTGCGTCTGTGTGCCTCTGCAGAGATGCAGCGCAGTCTCAGTGAGGGTCACCCTGCAGGGGCTCTGGCTTTAACCTCCACTGACAGGCTCCTCCTCCCGCCAGCCAAAGTTGCGCGTGGCCGGCCCGTGGCTTGAGGCCCGCACGGCGCCCCCGTGCGTGTCTGCATGTGTGTGTTTGGAGGTTGGGGGGGGAGGTGTTAGTCTTTGTTGCAGCGAGGCAGCACGTTTGGGGAGACGCGCTCAGCCGCCTGAGCTTAACTGTATGTGACAGCTTGAAGTTGCATGTGAGCAGGTGTTTGCTGCATGCCCTCTTGCAGCCTGCCGTCCCTCAGCGGTGGACCGCCAAACTGTTGCACGAGTTCATCTCAGCCAAGAGACGACTCAGAGCATATGAGGTGTGCAATTCAGTCAGAGTTTATGGAAAAAGCGCCCAAACTCCTGGTGCACGATGGAGCAGGACGGCTTCAATGTTTGCTTCTGGAAATGAAGTTTTTAATCATGAGGCATTAAAAAAGGGAAATTTGTTTCCTATTTTAGTGGTTTCTTCTTCTTCTTCTTCTTCTTCTTCTTCTTCTTCTTCTTCTTCTTATTATTATTATTATTATTATTATTATTATTATTATTATTTATTAGGGCCCGAGCAGCGGCGGCGGCGGTGCCGCTGCGAGGCCCTATTGTTTTTGTAGGAATTCTTCTTATTATTCTTCTTTTTCTTCTCCGCAAACAATCGCATTTTTGAGACACTAAACGTGAACGAAAACTCACCAAACTTTACACGCACATCAGGCCTGGCGAAAAATTTTATATTTTAAAGTCGCCATACATGATAACAGAAAAATGGCTCCTTAGCGCCCCCTACATAGGTTAAACGGATCCCTGTCCCGCTACGATTGTCCGACGGCTATGAAAATTGTGTGGCACCTGTAACACATCCCAATGAACAAAAACCTCTTTGAAGTGTGTACCCTAAAATAGACAGAAAGTGAGGTATGAGTATTTAAATGTCCAATTTTTGCCAATTTTTGCACATTTACAGGGGTCATACTTTTGCCCGCTTCTCCTACACGGTTAACCCGATTGACTTCAAACTTGGGATGTACCATCTCAACACCTGGGACAACATCATTGTGAAAAATGAAAAGTTTTTGATATACTATATGACGGCGGCGGCGCATCAAATTTAGAGTTTAAAAATTCTTACTTCACGAGGCATTGCCGGTTGTACGTTTAATCTAGAGCTACGAAAATTGGTACACATATGTAACAGGCTATGACCTACAAAAAACTCTTTTTGAACCATATGCTAAACCTAACAGAAAGTCCACCATTTTGATTTATTTTGGAACGTGTTGCCATTTTTTTGGCCATTTCATTGGGGCCTTATTTTAACGAACTCCTCCTACAGTGTTTATCCGATCATCTTCAAACTTGGTGTGATTCATCTTAAGATGTTGAAGATGAAAAGTTATTGAAAGCTTTGTATTTCGTCGCACGCTGTTGTCATGGCATGCACTGTTTGCAAAGGAAAAAAAATATCCTTAAAGAAGCATTGCCAGTTGTATGAAGCAGCTAGAGCTACGAAAATTTGTAGACATATGTAACAGCCCAAGATGTACAAAAAAGTCTCTTGGTGCCCTGTGCTAAACCCAACAGGAAGTCCCCCAGGGGCCGGGCATCACATTTTGAGCTAAAAAAACTCCTTTTTAACAAAGCATACCCGGCTGTACGTTTCACCTAAAGTTACCAAAATTTGTAGAGGTATATAACAGCCCTCGAAGTACAACAAACTCTTTTTGAACCATATGCTAAACCTAACAGGACGTCCGCCATTTTGATTTACTTTGGAATGTGTTGCCATTTTTTTTGGCCATTTCATAGGGGTCATATTTTAACAAACTCCTCCTACAGAGTTTATCCGATCATCTTCAAACTTGGTGTGATTCATCTTAAGATGTTGAAAATGAAAAGTTATTGAAAGTTTTTTATTTCGCTGTTATCGTGGCATGCACTTTTTGCAAAGGAAAAAAATCCTTCTTAATGAAGCATTCCCAGTTGTACGAAGCAGCTAGAGCGACGAAAAATTGTAGACATATGTAACAGCCCAGGATGTACAAAAATGTCTCTTGGTGCCATGTGCTAAACGCAACAGGAAGTCCCCCAGGGGCCGGGCATCACATTTTGAGCTAAAAAACTCCTCTTTAACGAAGCATTCCCGGTTGTACGTTTCACCTAGCGCTATGAAAATTTGCAGGCATACATAAGAGCCCACGATGTACAAAAAAGTCTCTTGGAACCATGTGCTAAAACAAACAGGAAGTCCGGCATTTTGATTTATGATGGGATTTGTTGCCATTTTTTGTGGCCTTTTTCAGGGGTCATATTTTAACGAACCCCTCCTACAAAATTTATCCGACTGTCTTCAAACTTGGTATGTTTCATCTTAAGATGTTTAAGATGCAAAGTAATCGAAAGTTTTTTATTTTGTCACACGCTGTTGCCATAGCAAGGCATTGGAATTGCACACCATATTTTGCGTTTTGATTAAACAGACAAAGCATTCCCGGTTGTACGTTTCACCTAAAGCTATGATAATTTGCAGGCAAACATAAGAGCTCAGGATGTACAAAAAAGTCTCTTGGAGCCATATGCTAAACCAATCAGGAAGTCCACCATTTTGATTTACGTTGGGATTTGTAGCCATTTTTTGTGGCCTTTTTTAGGGGTCATATTTTAACGAACTCCTCCTATAAAATTTATCCGACTGTCTTTAAACTTGGTGTGCTTCATCTTAAGATGTTTAAGATGCAAAGTTATCGAAAGTTATTTATTTTGTCGCACGCCGTTGTCATGGCGATGCATTGTTTGCCAAGTAAAATGCTGCTTTTTTTTTTGGGTCTAAACGTGCAAAAACTCATGAAACTTTACACACACATCAGGCTTGTCATCAGCATGAATATTTTAGAGATTTCTTATTCAATTTGCAATAAATGGTTCAATAGCGCCCTCTAGACATTTTTATGAAGCTTTTGCAAATGTTTTGTGTTTTATGATTCAGCTAGATTTGTAAATATTTGGATACCTATCAGCCTAAGACTTACAAAAAGGTTTCTAAAGCCATATGCTGAATCAAAAAGGAAGTCTGCCATTTTGATTTACTTTGGTATTTGTAGCCATTTTTTGG
The DNA here is from genome assembly GCF_051991245.1 of Festucalex cinctus. Classification (NCBI taxonomy): domain Eukaryota; kingdom Metazoa; phylum Chordata; class Actinopteri; order Syngnathiformes; family Syngnathidae; genus Festucalex; species Festucalex cinctus. The sequence goes on along the minus strand of NC_135418.1, from coordinate 18,098,814 downwards.
GGCCTTTTATAGGGGTCATATTTTCAACAGAACTTATCAGATCGTCTTCATTCTTTGGCGTGTTTCATCTTAAGATATTTAAGATGAAAAGTTATTGAATTTTTTTATTTTGTCACACTCCTTTGCTGTAGCCATGCATTGTTTGTGAAGAAAAATGCTTTTTTGAGAGTCTAAATATGGGTGAAAACTCACAAAACTGCACACACACCAGACCTGTCTGGAACATGAATATTTTATTTAGAGATTTGTTGTGCAATTTGTAATAAATGGCTCAATAGCGCCCTCTAGACATTTTTATGAAGTCTTTCCGATTATATGATTCAGCTAGATGTGTGAATATTGGCAGGCATGCCGAATATATTCAAAAAGTATTCTATATAGCCATGTGCCAATCCATTTTGATTTTATTTTGTTAATTGTGCATCATTTTTGGCCTTTCCATGAAACTTTAAAAACACAAAGCATGGCAAAAACGTTTACAATTTAGATGGTTTCCTATTTGACAGTACCCCAACATGCCAGTACCCCGACGTGCAAGGACCCCAACGTGCAAGGACCCCAACGTGCAAGGACCCCAACGTGGCCCGGGTTGCGAGGGCCCTTTATAGCTGCTCGCAGCTCTAGTTAGGGCCCGAGCAGCGGCGGCGGCGGTGCCGCTGCGAGGCCCTATTGTTTTTGTAGGAATTCTTATTATTATTATTATTATTATTATTATTAGGGCCCGAGCAGCGACCGCTGCGAGGTCCCTATTGTTCCTGAAGGAATTCTTATTATTAGGGCCCGAGCAGCGACCGCTGCGAGGTCCCTATTGTTCCTGAAGGAATTCTTATTATTATTCTTCTTCTTCTTCTTTTTCTTTGTTATTATTCTTTTCCGCAAACAACCACATTTTTGAGGCACTAAACATGAACGAAAACTCACCAAACTTTACACGCAGATCGGGTCTGGCGAAAAATTTGATATTTTAAAGTCGCCATACATGATAACAGAAAAATGGCTCTGTAGCGCCACCTACATAGGTTTAACGGATCCCTGTCCCGCTACGATTGTCCTATGGCTACGAAAATTGTGTGGCACCTGTAGCACATCCAGATGAACAAAAACCTCTTTGATATGTGTACCCTAAAATAGACAGGAAGTGAGGTATGAGTATTTGAATGTCCAATTTTGGCCCATTTTTGCACATTTACAGGGGTCATACTTTTGCCCGCTTCTCCTACACGGTTAACCCGATTGACTTCAAACTTGGGCTGTACCATCTCAACACCTGGGACAACATCATGGTAAAAAATCTAAAGTTTTTGACATACTATATGACGGTGGCGGGGCATCAAATTTACAGTTTCAAAATTCTTACTTAACGAAGCATTGCCGGTGGTACGTTTAATCTAGAGCTACGAAAATTGGTACACATATGTAACAGACTATGATCTACAAAAAAGCCTGTTGGTGCCATATGCTAAACCTAACAGGAAGTCCGCCAGAGGCGAGGCATCAAATTTTGTGTTTCAAAATTCTAACTTAATGAAGCATTCCCGGCTGTACATTTCACCTAGAGTTACCAATATTTGAAGACATATGTAACAGCCCTCAAGGTACAAAAAACTCTTTTTGAACCATATGCTAAACCGAACAGGAAGTCCGCCATTTTGATTTACTTTGGAACGTGTTGCCATTTTTTGGGCCATTTCATAGGGGTCTTATTTTAACGAACTCCTCCTACAGAGTTTATCCGATCATCTCCAAACTTGGTGTGATTCATCTTAAGATGTTGAAGATGAAAAGTTATTGAAAGCTTTTTATTTTGTCGCACGCTGTTGCCGTGGCATGCACAGTTTGCAAAGGAAAAAATTCCTTCTTAATGAAGCATTCCCAGTTGTACGAAGCAGCTAGAGCTACGAAAATTTGGAGACAAATGTAACAGCCCACGATGTACAAAAAAGTCTCTTGGTGCCATGTGCTAAACCCAACAGGAAGTCCCGTAGGGGCCGGGCATCACATTTTGAGCTAAAAAACTCCTCTTTAACGAAGCATTCCCGGTTGTACGTTTCACCTAGCGCTATGATAATTTAGAGGCATACATAAGAGCCCACGATGTACAAAAAAGTCTCTTGGAACCATGTGCTAAACCAAACAGGAAGTCCGCCATTTTGATTTATGATGGGATTTGTAGCCTTTTTTTGTGGCCTTTTTTAGGGGTCATATTTTAACTCCTCCTACAAAATTGATCCGACCGTGTTCAAACTTGGTGTGTTTCATCTTAAGATGTTTAAGATGCAAATTTATCGAAAGTTTTTTATTTTGTCGCACGCTGCTGCTATAGCGATGCATTGGTTGCCAAGTAAAGTGCTGCTTTGTTTTTTTTTTATCTATACATGTGTGAAAACTCGTGAAACTTTGCACACACATCAGACTTGTCATTAACATGAATTTTTAGAGATTTCTTGTGCAATTTGCAATAAATCGCACCCTCTATACATTTTTTATGGAGCATTTCCGATTGGATGATTCAAGCGCGAAATAACTAAAGATGACTTGACTTGACCTAGATTTGTGAAAACTCAGAGGCATACCTATTATATTATTATTATTTTTTGTACCTTACAAGATTATCTCTTGTGCCACATTAAACCCCTTTGCAGGCCTGAGCCAAACCACGGTCCATACATTTGATACCACTGCTTTATTTCAATGGTCAAGTACTTCATAACCACACCTACTTATGCTTGTCCTTGCATATATAGTAGACAACAAAGAGCTCTTTCAACAAAAGACATTTCCATCTACAAAGTCATACAAGGTAAGCACTCTATAAATTCTGCAATCACTACACTTCTATTCCTAAATTATCACTTCAAATACCAACAATGGTTAATACAGCTACAAATTTCTTGTATGTTTATGAAGTATGATACTGTATTTATTTCTACTCCTTTGCTTTTCTACAGAACATGAACAAATCACCAAGCAAATTCTCTTTTGATAAAGACCCTCTAATCATCTCCATACGCAAAGATTGCCAACTTTTTTCCGTAAGTATACAATACATAAACTAAACAGGACAACTTTCTCAATCATATACAGTATGCCATACATATATGTATTAAGTTCTCATTTATTAACAGGTTTGTTAAAGGCACCTTTAGTGTGTTTTTCTGTTTGTAATGTTTCTCCACGAGCACGTCTAGCCATTGATATCATGTAGAACACATATGCTAACCTTTTAGAGACAATTGAAGCTTACTTGCACAGTAGCCACTATCTTAACCACTTAATTCACATGTCTACTTGACAACTTATTACATGTAGTGAAATGGTACTTTGTGCGTCTTATGCTTTTTTCTGAACACTGCTTTTCAACTCTTTCCTTAAAACCAATACATGCGGTACTGTTATACTGTATAAATATATATGTCCGTGTGTATATATTTGTATATTCTTTCAAATAAACTCGTTTTGACACACACAGCCATTGAGTAACATGGAAGACACACAAACACTAACACAGCAAGCATCCCCATCCTACACATTGTGTATAATGAATGACATGTTTGACAATGGACATTTTTACATTTTTTTGTTAATGCACGTTCCTTTTTTTCTGTTAGGAATATCTTGAAGGTAACATTGGACTGTTAACTAAAACACTGACTGATTATTGAGCCGCAATTTCTCAATGTATATAATGTGAATACATACTACACTTGATTACTTTCAAATGTGACTGATATCATGTAGCTATGCTGTGATCTTGCCCTCTTTCATCCACTGATAGACACTTCAAAGTTCTTTTTTTTCTGTATCTTCTCAAAATAACTGACATATTCATGGAAAAGATTGTATTTAAATTTTATCATTATTAATTACTATTATTATGTTTATGTCTTTGCCCCTGATTATGATGTTTCTATACCATAGATTTTTTTAAAAAAAAATTTTGGACATACTGTGACTTGACCATTACAATACTAATTTTTACTAAGAAAAAATCAATCACACACCATAATATTTTATACTTATCCTGCATGTATCTGGACACACCATGCCAAATTTTACACTTACATAACCATTTATGTACCTGTCGTATCCTTACTTTTATTCATCATTTCATCACACAATCCTAAAACATTGCTTTTTGACCCAGAGGATTCAACTATACCATTTTTGCGTGTCTTATTACTTACTAGCTATATTATTTATTAACGGGCAAAAACTATGAATATAAGATCACCGTCAAATATTACGTCTGTAATATCCATATACAGTGCATTACATAATATGCATTTGTATTAAGACACTACCATGCTAAAAATATGCACACGACTGTTCTGTAAACTACACCTAAGACAACCAAACTTCACAGATCTAACATGATTCTTCATTCTTTTTTGTTCTACAGATGTATCAAATGCTGCCACACAGACAGAAGAAGCCACTGAGGACATGCACGAAGACGATGATCACAATATAACAGGACAGGTTAACCCCCCTGAAGTTTTAGCCCGCAGGTCAAAGCGTCCTAGGACTAATTCATCCATGGAGGTTACATTATCCTAAGACAGACTATGTGCTAACCCAAACTCTTTGACCCCAAGGGATTCATCTGTCCCAGAAAACTTTTACACTAAAGAGTTTATCTGTCCTAGGGCGCTGTTAACCCCAGGTTAAAGTGTTATTTAATCTGTCCTGTTACAACAGCTATACATAAACAGCTGCATTCCTCTCCTGTTCCATCTCTCGCACTTCTTTCATCTCTTTTTCTCCTCTACTTATACCTATGCTTGCTCATGTGCTTTTTTCCCCTTTAGATGATGTCATTGGTTAGCCTGCTTCAAAGCTACATTTTTTCTTGAATAACTGTCACACATTTACTGTTTGCTGGACCCTACAAAACTGTCACAATACTTCACTATGTCATGAATACATATGTGTTGCACAGCGACACCACATTAAGAGTCATCAAAAAGCTTTTTATTTGATCACACACCATCTCTGTGCCATGCAATGTTTTCAAATGAACAGATGCTGGTTTTGAATATCAAACGAGCGACTTTTCATGAAACTTTGCACACACATCAGAAAGTCCACACTTTTGAATTTATTTTGGGAATTGTGCATCATTTTTGGCCTTTTACTGCACCTTTTTACACACAAGGCACGGCAAATGCATTTCTATTTTCCATGGTCCTTGTCTATTTAACAGTACCCCAACGTGCAAGTCCCCCGACTTGCATATACCCCAACGTGGCCCGGGTTGCGAGGGCCCTTTATAGCTGCTCGCAGCTCTAGTTATTCTTCTTCTTCTTCTTCTTCTTTTTCTTTGTTATTATTCTTTTCCGCAAACAACCACATTTTTGAGGCACTAAACATGAACGAAAACTCACCAAACTTTGCACGCAGATCGGGCCTGGCGAAAAATTTGATATTTTAAAGTCGCCATACATGATAACAGAAAAATGGCTCTGTAGCGCCACCTACATAGGTTTAACGGATCCCTGTCCCGCTACGATTGTCCTATGGCTACGAAAATTGTGTGGCACCTGTAGCACATCCAGATGAACAAAAACCTCTTTGATATGTGTACCCTAAAATAGACAGGAAGTGAGGTATGAGTATTTGAATGTCCAATTTTGGCCCATTTTTGCACATTTACAGGGGTCATACTTTTGCCCGCTTCTCCTACACGGTTAACCCGATTGACTTCAAACTTGGGCTGTACCATCTCAACACCTGGGACAACATCATGGTAAAAAATCTAAAGTTTTTGACATACTATATGACGGTGGCGGGGCATCAAATTTACAGTTTCAAAATTCTTACTTAACTAAGCATTGCCGGTGGTACGTTTAATTGAGAGCCACGAAAATTGGTACACATATGTAACAGACTATGATCTACAAAAAAGCCTGTTGGTGCCATATGCTAAACCTAACAGGAAGTCCGCCAGAGGCGAGGCATCAAATTTTGTGTTTCAAAATTCTTATTTAATGAAGCATTCCCGGCTGTACATTTCACCTAGAGTTACCAACATTTGAAGACATATGTAACAGCCCTCAAGGTACAAAAAACTCTTTTTGAACCATATGCTAAACCGAACAGGAAGTCCGCCATTTTGATTTACTTTGGAACGTGTTGCCATTTTTTGGGCCATTTCATAGGGGTCTTATTTTAACGAACTCCTCCTACAGAGTTTATCCGATCATCTCCAAACTTGGTGTGATTCATCTTAAAATGTTGAAGATGAAAAGTTATTGAAAGCTTTTTATTTCGTCGCACGCTGTTGCCGTGGCATGCACAGATTGCGAAGGAAAAAATTCCCTCTTAATGAAGCATTCCCAGTTGTACGAAGCAGCTAGAGCTACGAAAATTTGGAGACAAATTTAACAGCCCACGATGTACAAAAAAGTCTCTTGGTGCCATGTGCTAAACCCAACAGGAAGTCCCGTAGGGGCCGGTCATCACATTTTGAGGTAAAAAACTCCTCTTTAACGAAGCATTCCCGGTTGTACGTTTCACCTAGCGCTATGATAATTTAGAGGCATACATAAGAGCCCACGATGTACAAAAAAGTCTCTTAGAACCATCTGCTAAACCAAACAGGAAGTCCGCCATTTTGATTTACGTTGGGATTTGTAGCCATTTTTTGTGGCCTTTTTTAGGGGTCATATTTTAACGAACTCCTCCTACAAAATTTATCCGACTGTCTTCAAACTTGGTGTGCTTCATCTTAAGATGTTTAAGATACAAAGTTATCGGAAGTTATTTATTTTGTCGCACGCCGTTTCATGGCGATGGATTGTTTGCCAAGTAAAATGCTGCTTTTTTTTTTTTGGTCTAAACATGTGCAAAAACTCATGAAACTTTACACACACATCAGGCTTGTCATAAGCATGAATATTTTAGAGATTTCTTATTAAATTTGCAATAAATGCTTCAATAGCGCCCTCTAGACATTTTTATGAAGTCTTTCCGATTATATGATTCAGCTAGATGTGTGAATATTGGCAGGCATGCCTAATATATTCAAAAAGTATTCTATATAGCCATGTGCCAATCCATTTTGATTTTATTTTGTTAATTGTGCATCATTTTTGGCCTTTCCATGAAACTTTACAAACACAAAGCATGGCAAAAATGTTTAAAATTTAGATGGTTTCCTATTTGACAGTACCCCAACATGCCAGTACCCCGACGTGCAAATACCCCAACGTGGCCCGGGTTGCGAGGGCCCTTTATAGCTGCTCGCAGCTCTAGTTATTCTTCTTCTTCTTCTTTGTTATTATTCTTTTCCGCAAACAACCACATTTTTGAGGCACTAAACATGAACGAAAACTCACCAAACTTTACACGCAGATCGGGTCTGGCGAAAAATTTGATATTTTAAAGTCGCCATACATGATAACAGAAAAATGGCTCTGTAGCGCCACCTACATAGGTTTAACGGATCCCTGTCCCGCTACGATTGTCCTATGGCTACGAAAATTGTGTGGCACCTGTAGCACATCCAGATGAACAAAAACCTCTTTGATATGTGTACCCTAAAATAGACAGGAAGTGAGGTATGAGTATTTGAATGTCCAATTTTGGCCCATTTTTGCACATTTACAGGGGTCATACTTTTGCCCGCTTCTCCTACACGGTTAACCCGATTGACTTCAAACTTGGGCTGTACCATCTCAACACCTGGGACAACATCATGGTAAAAAATCTAAAGTTTTTGACATACTATATGACGGTGGCGGGGCATCAAATTTACAGTTTCAAAATTCTTACTTAACGAAGCATTGCCGGTGGTACGTTTAATCTAGAGCTACGAAAATTGGTACACATATGTAACAGACTATGATCTACAAAAAAGCCTGTTGGTGCCATATGCTAAACCTAACAGGAAGTCCGCCAGAGGCGAGGCATCAAATTTTGTGTTTCAAAATTCTAACTTAATGAAGCATTCCCGGCTGTACATTTCACCTAGAGTTACCAATATTTGAAGACATATGTAACAGCCCTCAAGGTACAAAAAACTCTTTTTGAACCATATGCTAAACCGAACAGGAAGTCCGCCATTTTGATTTACTTTGGAACGTGTTGCCATTTTTTGGGCCATTTCATAGGGGTCTTATTTTAACGAACTCCTCCTAGAGAGTTTATCCGATCATCTCCAAACTTGGTGTGATTCATCTTAAAATGTTGAAGATGAAAAGTTATTGAAAGCTTTTTATTTTGTCGCACGCTGTTGCCGTGGCATGCACAGTTTGCAAAGGAAAAAATTACTTCTTAATGAAGCATTCCCAGTTGTACGAAGCAGCTAGAGCTACGAAAATTTGGAGACAAATATAACAGCCCACGATGTACAAAAAAGTCTCTTGGTGCCATGTGCTAAACCCAACAGGAAGTCCCGTAGGGGCCGGTCATCACATTTTGAGCTAAAAAACTCCTCTTTAACGAAGCATTCCCGGTTGTACGTTTCACCTAGCGCTATGATAATTTAGAGGCATACATAAGAGCCCACGATGTACAAAAAAGTCTCTTGGAACCATGTGCTAAACCAAACAGGAAGTCCGCCATTTTGATTTATGATGGGATTTGTAGACTTTTTTTGTGGCCTTTTTTAGGGGTCATATTTTAACTCCTCCTACAAAATTCATCCGACCGTGTTCAAACTTGGTGTGTTTCATCTTAAGATGTTTAAGATGCAAATTTATCGAAAGTTTTTTATTTTGTCGCACGCTGCTGCTATAGCGATGCATTGGTTGCCAAGTAAAGTGCTGCTTTGTTTTTTTTTTATCTATACATGTGTGAAAACTCGTGAAACTTTGCACACAAATCAGACTTGTCATTAACATGAATTTTTAGAGATTTCTTGTGCAATTTGCAATAAATCGCACCCTCTATACATTTTTTATGGAGCATTTCCGATTGGATGATTCAAGCGCAAAATAACTAAAGATGACTTGACTTGACCTAGATTTGTGAAAACTCAGAGACATACCTATTATATTATTATTATTTTTTGTACCTTACAAGATTATCTCTTGTGCCACATTAAACCCCTTTGCAGGCCTGAGCCAAACCACGGTCCATACATTTGATACCACTGCTTTATTTCAATGGTCAAGTACTTCATAACCACACCTACTTATGCTTGTCCTTGCATATATAGTAGACAACAAAGAGCTCTTTCAACAAAAGACATTTCCATCTACAAAGTCATACAAGGTAAGCACTCTATAAATTCTGCAATCACTACACTTCTATTCCTAAATTATCACTTCAAATACCAACAATGGTTAATACAGCTACAAATTTCTTGTATGTTTATGAAGTATGATACTGTATTTATTTCTACTCCTTTGCTTTTCTACAGAACATGCACAAATCAACAAGCAAATTCTTTTTTGATAAAGACCCTCTAATCATCTCCATACGCAAAGATTGCCAACTTTTTTCCGTAAGTATACAATACATAAACTAAACAGGACAACTTTCTCAATCATATACAGTATGCCATACATATATGTATTAAGTTCTCATTTATTAACAGGTTTGTTAAAGGCACCTTTAGTGTGTTTTTCTGTTTGTAATGTTTCTCCACGAGCACGTCTAGCCATTGATATCATGTAGAACACATATGCTAACCTTTTAGAGACAATTGAAGCTTACTTGCACAGTAGCCACTATCTTAACCACTTAATTCACATGTCTACTTGACAACTTATTACATGTAGTGAAATGGTACTTTGTGCGTCTTATGCTTTTTTCTGAACACTGCTTTTCAACTCTTTCCTTAAAACCAATACATGCGGCACTGTTATACTGTATAAATATATATGTCCGTGTGTATATATAACCATTTATGTACCTGTCGTATCCTTACTTTTATTCATCATTACATCACACAATCCTAAAACATTGCTTTTTGACCCAGAGGATTCAACTATACCATTTTTGCGTGTCTTATTACTTACTAGCTATATTATTTATTAACGGGCAAAAACTATGAATATAAGATCACCGTCAAATATTACGTCTGTAATATCCATATACAGTGCATTACATAATATGCATTTGTATTAAGACACTACCATGCTAAAAATATGCACACGACTGTTCTGTAAACTACACCTAAGACAACCAAACTTCACAGATCTAACATGATTCTTCATTCTTTTTTGTTCTACAGATGTATCAAATGCTGCCACACAGACAGAAGAAGCCACTGAGGACATGCACGAAGACGATGATCACAATATAACAGGACAGGTTAACCCCCCTGAAGTTTTAGCCCGCAGGTCAAAGCGTCCTAGGACTAATTCATCCATGGAGGTTACATTATCCTAAGACAGACTATGTGCTAACCCAAACTCTTTGACCCCAAGGGATTCATCTGTCCCAGAAAACTTTTACACTAAAGAGTTTATCTGTCCTAGGGCGCTGTTAACCCCAGGTTAAAGTGTTATTTAATCTGTCCTGTTACAACAGCTATACATAAACAGCTGCATTCCTCTCCTGTTCCATCTCTCGCACTTCTTTCATCTCTTTTTCTCCTCTACTTATACCTATGCTTGCTCATGTGCTTTTTTCCCCTTTAGATGATGTCATTGGTTAGCCTGCTTCAAAGCTACATTTTTTCTTGAATAACTGTCACACATTTACTGTTTGCTGGACCCTACAAAACTGTCACAATACTTCACTATGTCATGAATACATATGTGTTGCACAGCGACACCACATTAAGAGTCATCAAAAAGCTTTTTATTTGATCACACACCATCTCTGTGCCATGCAATGTTTTCAAATAAACAGATGCTGGTTTTGAATATCAAACGAGCGACTTTTCATGAAACTTTGCACACACATCAGAAAGTCCACACTTTTGAATTTATTTTGGGAATTGTGCATCATTTTTGGCCTTTTACTGCACCTTTTTACACACAAGGCACGGCAAATGCATTTCTATTTTCCATGGTCCTTGTCTATTTAACAGTACCCCAACGTGCAAGTCCCCCGACTTGCATATACCCCAACGTGGCCCGGGTTGCGAGGGCCCTTTATAGCTGCTCGCAGCTCTAGTTCTTATTATTATTCTTCTCCGCAAACGATCACATTTTTGAGACACTAAACGTGACCGAAAACTCACCAAACTTTACACGCACATCAGGCCTGGCGAAAAATTTGATATTTTAAAGTCGCCATACATGATAACAGAAAAATGGCTCCTTAGCGCCCCCTACATAGGTTAAACGGATCCCTGTCCCGCTACGATTGTCCGACGGCTATGAAAATTGTGTGGCACCTGTAGCACATCCCAATGAACAAAAACCTCTTTGGAGTGTGTACCCTAAAATAGACAGAAAGTGAGGTATGAGTATTTAAATGTCCAATTTTTGCCAATTTTTGCACATTTACAGGGGTCATACTTTTGCCCGCTTCTCCTACACGGTTAACCCGATTGACTAAAAACTTGGGATGTACCATCTCAACACCTGGGACAACATCATTGTGAAAAATGAAAAGTTTTTGATATACTATATGACGGCGGCGGCGCATCAAATTTAGAGTTTAAAAATTCTTACGTCACGAAGCATTGCCGGTTGTACGTTTAATCTAGAGCTACGACAATTGGTACACATATGTAACAGGCTATGACCTACAAAAAACTCTTTTTGAACCATATGCTAAACCTAACAGGAAGTCCACCATTTTGATTTATTTTGGAACGTGTTGCCATTTTTTTGGCCATTTCATTGGGGTCTTATTTTAACGAACTCCTCCTACAGTGTTTATCCGATCATCTTCAAACTTGGTGTGATTCATCCTAAGATGTTGAAGATGATTATTATTATTACTTTATTTTTTTGCGTGTGTGCATGCGTGCTTGCATGCTCGTGAGTTTGTGCTCTTTAATTAACCTGAAACCTGTAGAAAATCCCAAACCCTTCACCTTAACCGGTTACTTCAGAGTGCCGCCAGAGTTGTGAAGTTGTCAGGAGACCAGAGAAAGGTTCAAAGGAAAGAAAGATGAAACAGTGAAATCCAACAGCAACCAGACACCACCTACAGAGTTACAAAACCAGAATCTTTCATCAACCCCAGAAACATCTAGATTACAACAGATTAGGGAGAGCTCAGGTGACCAGAGGAAACACTAAAGGAAGGAAGGAAGGAAGGAAGGAAGGGATTATATAAAAAGGAAATTTGTTTACTATTTTACGGGTTTCTTATCCTTTTTTTTCCACTTGAGAGCTCAGTATTATTCATTTGGCAGCCTTCCCCAGTCAACATGTCATCATTATTGCTCTCGCTCTCTTTTTTTGCATGTGCGTATGTGCGTGCATGCATGCGTGTGAGTCTGTGCGCTTTAATTCACCTGAAACCTGTTATAAATCCCAAACCCTTCACCTTAATCGGATACTTCAGAGTCCCGGCAGAGTCGTGAAGTTGTCAGGTGACCAGAGGAATGTTCAAAGGAAAGAAGGATTGAAAAGTGAAATCCAGCAGCAACCAGACACCACCTACAGAGTTACAAAGCCAGAATCTTTCACCAACCCTAGAAACATCTAAATTCCAAGAGATTAGGGAGACCTAGAGTGACCAGAGGAAAGACTAAAGAAAGGAAGGAAGGGATTATATAAAAGGGAAATGTGTTTACTATTTGAGTAGTTTCTTGTCTACAAAATGTGCTATATAAATCCAATTATTATTATTATTATTGTTATTATTATTATTATTATCATTATTATTATTATTATTATCATTATTATTATTATTATTATTATTATTATTATTATTATTATTATTATTATTCACCCAAAAGCATTGTGGGCCATGCCAAATTATTATTATTTTTTGTATTTACTATGGCCATTAAAATGGGCAGCAGGCCGCAAATGACCACCCGGTCCGTAGTTTGGACACCTCTGAATTATTTAATAATATAACAGTTCTATTTATGAGGTTGTTAGAATTATTGTAAATGTTCTAGTAAATGGTATTATCATGAAACATAGTATTTGTAATGGGTCAGAATGAAGCATTGTGTTTATTTGGTAATTACTATTACAGCACATTATATCATACATCATAATCAAGATAATTTCAGCTAGCCAGTGGCGTTTTTTGTTTTGTTTTTTGTTTTTTCACGAGTAAAAGAATAAGGCATTTATTTCAGATGATGTTTTTATTTGCAGGATACGTTTTTATGAGGTTGTTAGTTATGTATTTATTCTATTATCGAGGCTTGTGTCAATTATCTCCATTTTAGATATAAACCATTGACTTTGGAATCCATCTATATATTTCAGAGACTAAAAATGATCATGTAAAAAAAATTAAAAAAAAGCTATATATCACATTACATTTCTACGTGGAACTTACAACATGTTATCTATTATTTAATGCACTCAAAGAAATTAATCACCAAACAACTAACCAGCCGGACGGATCATGCAAATACTGTAAATCACGCACAAATAAATCCTGCATAATATCAACAAACTGAAACGAGGAGATTCGAAATATAAATGCATCACATGACAATTTTGGCTTGGTTGAGTAAGAGGTCAGAATCGGAACGAGATGAGGACTGACACTCTTCCCCTCTCGATATTTTTCCCCTGACGAATAGTGCAAGAGCAAAACCAGAGTATGAGCTTCCCAACCACTCCTATTCCACACCTGCAGCCTGATTTGGGAATTGCAATGTTGGGCCTACTGCCTCCCCTGGAGAGACGCTCGCTAACAGAGACCTCGTGTCCTCGCTGTGTTCATGATGATGCCCAACTACATACATTTCCATTACATGCTGTTTTTTTTTTTCTTTCTGTGGCCTACTTATTTTAAACAACATATGTTCAAAAAGTGCTACATTTGGTCATTCACAGGCCACTTCATTAGGTACACCTGTACAATTTTAAATCAAAATTCTGTCTTGACTAAGGTAACACTGTTCAAGGTATGTTTGACACTGTCAAAGTGGTACATTGACTTAAGAGTGATTTGAGTTTTTCCGCCCCCCCCCAAAAAAAAGAAAAAAAAAAAGTGAGATATGAACACGGTATGTTGGCAGTGAACTCAACTCACTTTACAACAAGCAACATTTAACTATACTCACCGGCATATTTTCTTTATCCTCTACAAAGACAAAGACCCAAGCGTTCACCTGATGTTTTCCTCCATGTTTGAGACTCAAATATTCATTGGTGTCTCACCATGAAGACTTTACACAGAAGACATTATCCTGTCTTTCCAGGCCACGTGTGAATTTCACAGTCTGACTAAAGTGGTTATGATATTTTATTCCTAAATGAACCCATCAAACTTCACTTCAGTAGACACAGACAGGCGCACGCATAAACTCCAACTCCCTCCGAATCCCATGTGCTATAATGTGTGTAGCTGTGGAGGAAAGAAGCTTCCGTCCATCTGTTGCACTCAAAGTCCGGTGAGAGAAGTCACCTCCGCACGTGAGGAGTGCATACATGTCTGTATGTGAGTGTTCATTTGTGAGACTTGAACTGATTGCATGAGAAGCCGTACAAATTGTCCAGCAACCTACATTTAACATTTAAATACACTGTTTTTCTATGTATCTACATCGTTTTGCTTCTCTTTAAAGGGAATGAGGGAGGCCACTTTGATTGGGCGGGAATCAAGTCGCCTCTGTTCACTCCCACAACAGCACAAATAACGACTTCTAACCGCACCCATCTACAAAAATAGCAAATGAAAGAAAATTCCACCCATGTGCGCAGTTAGACTGTAGTTTGCGCTAGTCTTGCGCTGGTCCGTACTGTATTTAAACAACCACATAGCTTCAGCTGAGATGTCTGTTTAGCTTAATGCTAACAAACAATGCAGAATTCGGCTAAAGAATAGTGTCAGGTTTACCTGTTTGACATCTATTAAACACGACACAAAAAGGAGAGAAGACAATCAGTTCAGGGCTCGCGAGGAGAGAGGAGAGGAACGGACTAATACAATTCACTCCTGCACTCTCTGAAGATTCCTCTCCTCACCCTCTCTTTTTATTTGCTTTTCCATGACCTTTCCACGCCCCTAGTTACATGGGTGTTCCAACCCTAAAAATGCAAATGCAAGGCATAGTTGGAATACAGTGTACTTGTTTGTCTGTGTTGTGCATGTGAGTGGAAGATTACTGAGTACGTGTGGTCAAGTTTGAATCATTTCTTAACAGAAAACAGGCGACCTCAGCAGACTGGCTCGAACCATTCTGCTAAGTTAGATGTTGTGGTTCTTCAGCTTTTTGAGTCATTTTCAAATAGCCAGGCTATGTGAATGTGAGTGGAAACAGAGCAAAGCATTCTTCATTGTAAGCAGAAGCAATTCTTTGCAAGCAAATCAGTCTTCATTGCAAGCAGAAGCAGTTCTTCATTGCAGCAAATGTATTATTTACAATTATTCCTACAATCTTTACGTTCTATTTAATTGTCGGCGATGTAAAGTTTTATGCCGTACAATATTAAAGAATTCTGTATCTGTTTATTTAAAACACTTTTTTTTTTTTAACTTGAGATATGTGTTTTGAGTTGCAAACGTTAATTAAACTTCAATGTTAAGGCTCCATTGTAATACCATTCACCTCCATACATATTTTTGGCAAACTTTTTTTTATAAAGGTAAAATATTTTATAAGTGTAAAATATTTCTTCAAATTGCTGGTAAGGTTAATAAAGGTAAGGTATTATGATTAAGAAGGGGCCTTGATTTCTTCCCCTCCTTTTTCGACAGATTAGACCTTCTTCCGCATCCAGCAGAAAAGGCCCCACCGCTGTGTACTCAATCTTTCTGGCATCCAGTAAATAGTTCAAATGAGAATATGCAATCTCCTGGTTGTTATTAGTAGTATAACCAGCATTAAAGATAAATGAATCGTAACTACATCGGTCAGAAGTTCCTATCAGAATTTTACACTCCCGCCTCATGTCTCTCTTTTTTTTTTTTTTTTTTTTTAAATCTAATAATAATCTTGGCCATTGTAATTATTTTTCATGTTTCTCAGCAGGTTGTGACTGAATACAAATTATTTGTGTTTGATTATTCTTATTATTATTATTATTCTTATTATTATTATTATTATTTATTATTTATGGATGTAACGATAACAGCAATATTGGCATAGCGCGATATTAAAACTACCACAATATATTGTTGTCGTCATGTCACGATATTAAAAGCAGCACATCTTTTAAAAAAGTCACGTTGATTTCCATTTGTGCAGTTCTAGCACCAAGTGGTGGCTATTTTTTAGTGCAATTTAATTTCCATAAGGCATGTTTTGGCCCTTCTGTGTTTAATATCCACGCGATTGGTCAAATGAATGAGGACGTAATATGCTTGTGAAGTGAGTCAATATGTGGAGGAACTCAATATGTGCGTGCATTAGCAAGTAAGTGTCTCAATATTATATCTTATTTGAGATTACGGTTGTTTATATGCATTCCTGTAATATTGAAGTTCTTTTTAGTATGTATGTATAAGTTATAGTAGTCCAGGCGTGTGATTCAACCGTTTAGCACACCCAGCTCACCCGAGACGGTGACTCCCCATATGTGTGCGTTCACTTCAAAAAGTATCATATGCTAATAGTGGCGACAATATGGAGCGCACACAAAAAAGTGCAGAGAATGAACGTTGCCGCGAGTTTCATGGTCCCCCGTCAACTTTTTGAATTGACCCACATCCTTGCCACACTTGAACCTCCCTCCAGCCCGGCGCCGACCCGGGGGAGACTGGGGTGATGTTGACCATGTGTCCCACTGCTAACCATCTCATTGATGGACCCCGCGACTGGATAAAATAGTCCCCTGGAACCCCCACCCCCTCGCCTCACTAACCCCCCTTAACCCTTCTCTAAAGCCGCTGTTGGCCCCCCGTTGTGCGTGCTCATTGGCTGACCGCCTTCAGGCGTCCCTTTTTCCACGGGCCTATTGTCTGGGCCCGTAAGCAGCTTTGTTTCTGCATGTGCAGCTGGGCTAGCCCGCGCTGCCATTAGCCGCAACACGCTACACACAGAGCGGGATAATATAATTACAAAACAAAAGTCAGGTGGCTCACGAGATCTGCCAGGAGAAGCCAATTTGGGGGAGATGCAAGGACACGCTGGCGGGTGGCCAGCTATAATTCGATTATCAACTTGTGTGAATGACAAAAGAAACAATTGAATCTTTTTTTTTTCTTTTATTTGCCCCACTGTGTTTTAATCGAATTCCATTTCGGCTGCAAAAACGGCGTGAAAAGAAAAAAGATTTACTCTTCCAATTTAGCGGCCGCCCGCTCAGCAAATTTGATATTCTGCTACAAAATTGCATGGAGAAATGGTCCCCCTTCCGACGCGGCGACTGCATGTGAGGCCCGCAGCAGATTGAATGAGCCGGGCTCGGCGTTTTGCTGCAAACTGACGGCTCTCATTGTGCATGAATGCGCGCAGACGAGTGGACAATGGGATCAGTGGCAGATCCATCTCCTGTAATGCTTTCTTTAAACACGGCTGCAAGTGTGTCCCCCTGTTCTGTCGGCAGACCAGAATTTATCCTGTTAGTCACCCTAGATGAGTGAAAAAGACTCAAATCAACCCCCATCCCAGCTGGACACACATACACACACTGCCGCTTTATAGACAGCTGATATGAGCAGGTTTAGCTGGTGACTACTGTTTGGAGCAGGTCAAGCATAACAGCATCGGTTAATGTCTTTTTGTCTCTTCGGCCCGTACCGCAAAGACTGTTTTTTGGGGCTTTAGTATAAGACAATAAACAATTGTGTCAAATGGACACATGCTCGTTCTCCTCAAGGGTTGGTGTCAGTATTGTACCCACTCAGTGTGCGTAAATGGCCATTTTGTGCCCCATTAGGCGCAGTTGGATGCTGCCCCTGCAAGAGCGCCCGCATTCTCATGCTCCGTGTAACTCGTCACAAATGTTTCAACACAATTTGATGTTTACATTTTATTCAGGAGCGAATCGGCGATTCTGGAGTCAGAGGTTTAGTGGTGCTGAGGTCCCAACCAGGCAAGATGAATTTAACAGTTTTGTACATTTTAATGGAATTTCATTCCTACACTTAAGTACTTTTTGGTCATGCGCATCAAAATCAGTTAGCTTGTCAGTAGCAGTAGTAGTAGTAGTAGCTTTAATATTAACGCAGAAAAATATGTTACACAAACCTAAAAAAAATTCCCACATACACAATTGTGTGTGGGTGGGTTGGGGGGGGGGGCGGCGGGGGGGGGGGGGGGGGCAGTCATATGTTCTTCATGTCCATGTAATAAGCATGAGTCTCAATAATTTTTTTGGTCACTAAATTTTGTATTGGTAAATGCTAGTGGTGAAACGGATCACAAATGTCACGGTCCGGAACTCCGGATTGAATCATGAATTATAAACAAATAAATAAAATATAAGTACATCCATAAATAATAAAGAATAAATAGTACTTTGCCTATTTTATAAAAACGTTTTTTTCCCGTTAAATTTAAAAAAAAAAAGAAAAACAAATCAACTCAAAATTACTTAAAGTTGTAAAATCTAAATCTCTACTCTAATCTAATGTAAAGTAAAATGAACAGCTATATTTGACATTTTGAGCATAATGTTTGTTTTTTAAATTTACTTAATGGGCAAAAGTGTTTTATAAATTAAATGAGGTTAAATATTATATAAATTAAATAAGTTCTATTTATCCTTTTTTTTTATTATTTTTTTTTTATTTTATTTTATTTTTTTTTTAAATAATGATAAAGACCTCAAATTGCAATTTCAGACACATTCCCTTCCTTTAAACATGGAGAGTGATTTACAAAGTAGCCTCGGTCCAGAATATTGAAAAAGAAGTAAAGAAAGCAAGCGGTTAAAAGCTGTCAAACTCATTTACTGTTGTCAGCCAGGCACTCGTTGCTAGCTGCTAGCCACTAACATCGGAGATTTGTGCTGTTGTATACAACAACTGCGTAATTAACTAGCGGTTTCTTAATGTCCTAAATTAGCGATAGAATATGAGTTGTGTTGGAAGATGTGTTGATGTTGGTCGCAACTATGTAATGTCAATAAAAACTACAATAAGGAAATCTGGTGCATATAAATGGTAAGTCAAGCTAGCCAGTGATGCCACGAAGTGGGCCAATGTCATTGTAAAAAGTCTACTTGGGCTATCTGATAAACTTTATATTGAAGTTAGCCTTAGCATAGGCGGCATGTTACATCGAGTATGTTTCCAACTTCTTTGACAGAAACAAGAGGCAAATAAATAAATAAATAATGTATCATTAATTTAAGTAAGTAGTAAATTGAAGTCTGAGCCACTTCCGGGAAAACCTCATTTCAGAATTGCTTTATTGAAGCAGTTTTGAGTCCATTCTTTCACCTCTCCCAAGACAGTGTTTCCTCAGTATTCCTCCTCAATCAATGTGAGACGTGTACAATATGTTGTTTGTGAAGGAGTGTCACAAGACGGACTATTGTAGACACCCGCATGGCTTGTTTAGGTCCTGGGCGTTACAGGATAAGCTGTGCCAATAAATTTCTTCCCATCGCCGTAGTGTGAGTTATCCCACGTGTATGTTTGGATGATCAGCTCCTTTCCGCCCAGACTCAAACGACAACTGAGAAAAAGAGAAAAAAAAAATGTCAATGAAATCCAGCAAGTGGGATCTGTCAAGACCGGATGACGACGCTCACTGTTTTCCAGGCCGGGTGATGTAACACAGGCTGTAAATGGCAAAGTCAAATTCGGGGCTGCAGCCGATGACGGCAGAGCCCACCTGCTTGAAGTAGCCGTCCCACTTGAACTGCAGTCCCAGCACATCCGGGAAGGTTGTCCACTGCGAGGAGGAAGATGACACAGATGGTGAAGGAAGTGCTATACGTGGGATAGAGCATGACAAACAATGGAAGAGGTTTGTATTTACAGGCCCGTTGAAGCTGTGGCTGTAGTAATTCAGGAGCCCTCTTTTCTCAAGAAGATAAAACTGGATCCAGTTGTGGAAGCCGGACACCTTCCCACCCTTGATCTCACCTGGAACAAAGCGACATTTTCATCGTTTTTATTCGTACATGAGCTTAGAGTATTTGCCGACACTTGAATTTTTGTTGCGTTTCGACATTTATAAGCGCTTGAAGTGCGTAATAGTGTTTACATGGCCCATGCCCACATCCCGAGTGCTCCCAATAGTTATTCAAATAAATAAACAAATAAATAAATAAAATTAAAATAAAATATGAACGTGTTTACAAAATATATTATTATTATTATTATTTATGCGCAATACTTAGTAACTTTTTCATATTGCACTCGACAAATACTCCATATGTATTAAAAAATAACAACTCAAACTAAAAGAAAAACTAATAAAAATAAAACAAAAATAAAGCATTTTAAAAATTCTAATAAAAACGAGCAAACTTGCTTTAAAAAATATTTCAAACTAACTGAATTTACAAAACAAATGTCAAGTGCTCCCTGCATCCTTCCTCCTTCATATTGCACTCGACAAATACTCCATATATATTAAAAATATGGGTGTCAGGCGATTATAATTTTTAATCTTAATTGCATGACCTCAATAGTTAACTCCGTTAAATGCAATTTTTATATCTATTATAAATGCACAATAAAATATTTCTTCATAAACGTGAAAAAAATGTTAAACTAATAGAAATATGGGTGCATGCATATTTTACTCATTGGTAAAGTAATTTCATAATAATACATAAAATTGAGTTAAAATTAAAAAGATGTATTGTACTGTAAAAAAACAAACAAACAAACGAGTGTGATATTGATATTTGTGTTGGTCATTTTTCTGCCACTAGATGGCATAATTGCATTTGCAAGACAGTGACAGCTCAGTGCATTATTGAATTTATTACTGCTAAATTATGATGTGGATATGTCTGCTGCGATGCGACTGGAATTCACCCAGTACAGATTTTCCAAGTAAGGGGCGGTCCTTAATCGTGCGTCAAAAAAATTTGTTGTGTTAAAGGAACTTTAAATTAACACAAAATTAATGAACTAATTTTGACACCTCTAATTAAAAAGAACTAAAACTAAAAGAAGAACCAATAAAAACTAAACTAAAATAAAGCATTATAAAAAATCTAATTAAAAACTATTTCAAACTAACTGAATTTAAAAAACGAAGGTCAAGTGCTTCCTGCATCCTTCAATTTCTGTGTGTGAAATCCTTACTGTAAATGCTTGACCACTTATTCCTCACAAGGGTCGTGGTGGGTGCTGGAGCCTATCTCAGCTGGCTTTGGGCAGTAGGCGGGGGACACCCTGGACTGGTCTTATTGTAAATGTTTTTATAATATTACTTTAGTTCAAACCTGCAAAAATGTGCTCAAAGCCACTGGAATCCATCTTCCTGTTGTATCGAGAGTACAGGCCGAACCACATCATCTTCAAGTCGGAGACAAACTCTTCCTCTGATGCGTAGATGCCTGGGCAAAAGAACATCTATTGAATAACAAAATATGAGTGTGTGTGTATGTGTGTGGTGCCCTACCCTTGGTGTACAAGAAAGCAAAGAGTTCTCGGCCCAGCTCGGTATTGCGCATGGTCTCCCTGAGGAAGACGTCCTGTTCAGCCGTCTCCTGGGGGCTAACGTCCTCCGTTTGTCCCGTCATCCTGTTGTAGTTGTCCAACAGAGCCGCGAGAGCCGCATAAGTGGGCCTGGAGAACAAACTCGCCTCATCCACAAAGCGGAAAAAGCTAAAAGCATAAAAACAAACATAACCTGACGTCAAAGTGATGTAAAAGACATTGGCAAAAAACGATGAAGTGTTGCCTCACGGGCGAGGGGAAAGGTCAGCCTGGGAGCCGGTCTGAGATCCTGGGATCAAGGCCTGGGAGTCGATCTCCAACTGTGAGGCGGAAGCCCGGTTTGAGTCCAGAGCGTAAAGTGCTTCAGAGACAGACTTGATTTCGGCATCGGTGATCACGGGTTCGCCACCTGCACATGTTCAGTATTAATTATGGGACCTACGTGAACCTGCAACTGCATACAGACAAACGCTGAGACAAAAAGTCTTATCAAGGGTTATACTGACACCTGCTGGTTGTATATGGTAATTGATTTTCTATTCAGTTTGCATAGACACCTAACACAGATGACGATCGTTACACTGGACAACAACAATAACAATAAATTAATATGCTGTATTTCCTGCTAAAATTTATTGAATTAATGATATATATTGAATTAGGAGAATGTAAACAACAACGACGGCTGATTCCAATAAATTGTTTGTTTTTCGGATTCAGTCTGAACAAATCACGTTGTGTTACGTTAAGTTACTTATCTCGACTAATTCAATGAATGTAATGATAAATAAAAAGATAAATATGTTTATAAATCGGATATTGAAAAAGTTCGACTTCCCATCTTCCTCGAATGACTTTAAGGGTCATGGTCCATCATGTGAATGTGCGCAGGTGTTCGCCACGTGACCTGAGTGAGCTTGTTTTCGACTCTGGCTTACCTTTGCATATGTCTGCGTAGTCGCTGCAGCAGTTATTGTACTGCGTGCACTTTGAGTTGCAGTGGCACTCATTTTGAGAGTTGTATTTTTCATCGCATCGGCCGTTACAAGATTTGGATCCAGCTAAATAAAGAAAAAATACAACACATGCAATGGTGGTAAGCTTATGTATTGTATTACAGTTCAATTTATATTATATACTAATGGGCTCTTTGCACAAATCCAGCACTTCTTGAACTCAATACCACTCCTTCATTTCCTGTCTTTCATGAGTGGACAAGCTGATTAATACAGGTGTGCCGGACCTAAGTAATCAGGACGACATTGGTCAGACACACCTGGATTAATCAGTTTGTCCACTCATGAAAGACAGGAAACAAAGGAGTGGCGTTCGGTTCAGGAAGTAGTCGAGCTGTGGGCTCCAGGTGGAGGAGTGGAACCGTCACTTGCCTTCGGTGCCGGTTGGCGCGGGTTCGCTCCTCCGCCTGGGAGACCCCATGTGGCTTACATGAAATAAGCTTGTGTGTGAGTGAGTGGTTTAAAAAAAAAAAGAAAAAAGTAGTCGAGCTGTACGTGCAAAGAGCCTATTACTCCTAGGCAGGGCTGGACTAGCCATCTGGCATATAGGCTACAGGGCAGCTACCAGGTGGGCCTGCGTCTTATGGGGCTAATGCAGTGGTTTTTAATTATTATTTGTGTCATATAATATTTGACTAAATAAATAAAAAAAAATGATTTGTTGGTTCAATGTTTTTAGTTCACTTAATGATTCTTATAGCTCGTTTCTGTAATGTAAAAATAAGTTAAGTATTTGTCTTATACTGCGTGTATTTCCCCATAACTCAATACCATATGTTGTAGATGGAAGTAATAGCGGCTTGTAAATTATATATAATGATGTATTGTTCAAAATATCCTTAGTTTAACACAGGATAGCTATAGCTTTCAACGTTTTAATTTGAAATAGATCATCATTTTTCAATAACTTGATGACTTAAAGGACAATAAGTAGAAAAAATATCGCTGTTAAACAGGTCAACCATCTCTGAATATTAGACAATTGAAACTTCATAGAAAAAAAGGTATTTAGATTCAACAATTTATTTTATTACTATTAATTAATTTGATAGTTGAATATGGATTTTTATTCCAGAGTGAAACACACACATCTGGGAGAGGATTTGTTTGTGATTAAAAAAAAAACAAAAAAACTTAGCATAAATAATCCATCCATCCATTCTCTGAACTGCTTACTCCTCACAAGGGTCGCAGGGGGTGCTGGAGCCTATCTCAGCTGGCTATGGGCAGTAGGCGGGGTAAACCCTTAACTGGTTGCCAGCCAACCGGAGAGCAAAAATAATGGCAAAATTAATGAAATATTCAAAATTGTTATCTTTCTGTATGACAATCATGCTTCACTTGCTGAAACAATTAACTGTGACATTTCAAAACTGTTGGGGGTGTAATGGAATGTGAATGGAACAGTCACTGATACAAACCTCAGAACACAAGTTCCAACAGATTTCGATACGTACCGAAACCTGGATTAAAATTTGCCATCACTCGTTACTCCTAAACAGGGTGCCGTGAGAAATTATCTATTATGCAGTAATGTATGTTTGTACAGATAGTGACAAACAGAACATATAGATGGCAGAAAGTGCATGACAAAATGCTCAATAAAGATAAGAAAAATGCATGGACTAGCCATTACATTTTGATGAGAATCTGGGTGATATATTTCTTTTCTTTTAATTTTTTTTTACATGATTCAAAAGCACTTACCTTTACAAAATACTGCATAGTCCGAACAGCAGTCTTTGAAGCGTTCACAGGACGGATTACACTGACAGGAGAAATCGCTGTCAGTTCCAAATCCACAGCGACCCTGGCACGAGTCGAGGGAGTCTAGAAGGCAACAGGACACATTATTCTTATGACCCATTAATAATTCCTCAATACGAGATGTGCCACACTGTCAGAAAAGAAGGAAAAAACATCTTACTGCTGTGTGCCTGACAGAGGAGAGTGACCCAAAGCGCAAAGACAGCAATGAGCTTCATCCTGGCTTGCTGGGGGAAAAAAAGGTGAACAGAACCTTTTTGTGTTTTCCCTTTTATAGAGCGCGGCCGTGTCGCACATCGGCCAGCCCACATGGCAGGATTCACCTCACAAGGTGTCCAAAATGCCCTTTACACATGATTCGCTCAAGTATTTGTGTTGGTTTAATAATTGTTCCATTTGGTTGACCCCAGATATGTTTTCTTAATGTGCAAATACACGTTGCTATCTTTTCTCTGTGAAACTCACACCTGCTTTGTACACCAACTCGACTTTAGTGTCAGAAAAATATCAAGTTGTGAGCCGTGATAACATTTGTAGCATGCTGTAAATGTACTCTAATGAATTAGATTTGTAGATTTTTATTTAAAGTTAACATTGCGTGTGTTATTGTGACAAAATGTAAAAAGTTGCATTTTAGGTTTGTCAGTGTGTCAGATGTTGGGTTTCACAGGTTTTTGTTTTTTTTCCCCTCAAGGCAGCTCCGACTTCGATTGAGTTAAGTCACACACCCTCTACAGACATTTTTACTTTAAATTTCACTACATTTGGAACTCACAATCCTGCCAATCTTTCCATGATGATATCAAGATAAGCAGGCTGGCCAACCCATCAACTGCTTGGCAGCCACAATCCAGCATCTGTACAGTCCTGGTGTAAAGATAACATTGTAATCATATTAATGTAAATTTAGCAAGCTCTTTTTCACGTGACATAAAAGACAACATAAGAATCTCACTGTTTACACAAGTTTTAACTGCAGTGTTGTTACTTTGAGCAAGAAGTGCAAGCAATACAAAATAACTAATTGATCTCCACCACAGCCAGAGATGCAGTAAAGCAAGACTATCAGGAATATCAAGGTGGGGCAAAACAAAGGAAATTAGACCAAAAAAAAACAACCTGACTTGAAAATCCTGCTGCCCACCATCAAGCATGTAAATATGAAGGGTTCCACATCCCCTGCAAAGCAACTTAGAAGTAAAGCCTGTTGGTCATTGTGCCACATTGCACATTTTAGCCAAACATTACCTGGATTTGCAAAAGTACAAGAATTGAAAGGTTGATGTTTTTGTCAAAAGTTGGTTTCTGTATTCCTGTAGGCCAGTGGTTCCCAACTTTTTTGTCGCACCATAAGCAGGCGTACGCCTACCCCATCACTATTCTCTAAATGTAGACGGTAACACAACTGATTATTAAATGAACGAATGTCATTTTATTTGGTTTACTTAATTTGAACATTCAATACTTAGGCCTTCTACTGAACTAAATATATATATATTATGTTGTCTTGACAATAAATTAAAAAATGGCTCTGAAATGATGGGAAATCAGAACAAAATTAAACCTGCATTTGTTATATATAACTCATAACAGTTACTACAAAAAAAACTGGAGCTCTTTTGAATTTCTAAAATCAGGAACAAAGCACTTAAAGGATCTATGTAGACTGCTCTGAAATGGGTTTTTATGAAATATTTGGGTAAATAAAAACAGCATTGTTTCCCTATTGAGCACAATCTATTTTTTGTAAACAATTTTAGAATAGATAACTACCAGGTTACATTTTAAAACAATCCATACATACATTCCAACATTCTTCTTCTGTTCAAAACCTTAGCAAAAGAAGCGAGCTGGTTTACCGAAACGTTTTGTTTTATTTTGTATCTGCAGTTACCCTCCTTCGCGCTAGAGGGCGTTATACATCATGTAATGGCTTTATTATGGGCTCAAGTATGACTCTACTCGGCTTCCGTAGACAGCGTGGATGTCAATGACATTCATAAATTTCACTTACTGATCTTTCGCAAGTGTTCGCGTGTGGATCTTAGAAACATGTCATTACGCGTTTTATTAACGAGTCTCACGAAAGATGTGGCAAAGGTGAGCGGACAGATCGATTGCTTATAGTGTTTTTTTTTGTGACGAGGTAATTTGTTTGTCCTGTGCTGTAATAATTCTTCTTCCGATAATTCCAGAGTCTTTAAATTGTTTACTATTGTATTATATTCGAGCAAAACAACGAGATGATTGTGTTATGTGTACTTGGCGCTAATTTACGATAAGAAAAATGATATTGGGCTTATCGCATGTGCGCGATCTTTTGTCACATTCAGGTCAGCAGGCACACTTTGCACACAACATGTCCTCCTCTTCTGGCAGCCGACAAGAGCCTCCTGGTCAAACTGAGAAAAAGCACCGGATACACCTTCATTAACTGCAAGCATGCACTGGAGAAGTTTGATAATGACATAGCAAAGGTTTGCATTTGGAGATTTGTTTCCCAATATGCTCTTAAGTGGGTGTGCAATGTGATAAACGTGATGTGTCCAATTGTCAGGCGGAGGCTTGGCTGCACGAGCAGGCACAGAAGGAAGGCTGGAGCAAAGCAAACAAGCTGGGGAGTCGCAAAGCCAAAGAGGGCCTCATTGGACTCTTTGTAGGAGATCAAGTTGCAGTCATGGTGGAGGTACGGGGTCGAGGGGATTGAGACTCAATTTCACAATTTGTTAAGATTCACTCCCTTCCTATCAATCCTATCAATAGGTCAACTGCGAGACAGACTTTGTCGCTCGCAATGAGAAATTTCAGCAATTGGTGAAAGACGTCGCCTTCTCCACCTTGGCTCACCACCAAAATAGAAGCCAAAGTCGGACAGGATACATGAAGGTATTCGATTTGTGTTCCCATGGCAAGTGACTCTTTGCTGTTGAAGTGCCATCAGTTTTCTTTACCCATTAATCAGTAATTATCACAAACATTTCTCTGCTAATCATTTTGTGTGTTCCAGAGTCTCCTGGCATCTGATGAACTGGGCAAGCTGAGCATGTCAGATGGGGCCAGCCTAGCTGATCAGGTCGCTTTAATCATAGGTCAGTACTAGTAGCGACGCTTGCATTTGACTGATCACATGTAACGACATATTACACTGTATATACTGTACTACTTAATTCCAAAAATATTGGACTGGTTTATCAGTACAGTGTATCTAGTTGTTTACGTAAATATAATGTTGATGTAGCACGATACTACCCAACTTTGCCTGCTACCCTAATGAAGATAAGCATGTCCAATTCATTCCCATGAACTTTCTATTTTTCAAACTACTGTAACTATACTTGGTTGTACAAAATGTGTTCTTTCCTATCAGGTCGCCTGGGTGAGAACATGTCGGTGAGGCGGGCGGTCACAGTAAGCGTCCCCGCCGAGTGGAGCATCGGCTCGTACGTTCACGGCGGCGTGGCGGGCCAGACTGAGGTGGCCATGGGACGCTACGGCGCCCTGGTCGTGTTCCAGGGCGGGAAAGAAGAAGAGCGGGGAAGTTTAGGACGCAAGCTGGGACAGCACGTCGTGGGAGAGGCGCCGGCGTCGCTCGGAAACGAGGACGACCTGCCGTGCGGCGAAAGCGAGACGCGCCTCCTGCCTCAGATCTTCCTGGGAGACCCCAGCAGGACTGTGGCGCAGTTTCTGAAGGGTCAGCAGGCTCGAGTGCTGGACTTTGTCAGGTTTCAGTGTGGAGAGAGCACTGACGAGGAAACAAAGTGATGATTTTCACGTTTTGTGTCGCAATGAAATGCTTGTTTATGTTTTCAGTTTTGAGACATCATGAATTTCACTGTTAATAGTTTATTGTTGTCTGTCTTCTAATTGATGTATTTTTCTCAAAGGGGAGCTGAAGACTATCTTGGCAAAGTACAAGAAACTATTAAATACATTTTTGCAGTGTAATGTAATTTTGAGACATTTTTAACTTTTATCATTAATTTGTTAATCAATTTACAGTGTATTAAAGGTGGATTCAATGATGTTCTCGAAAAGTGGAAGCCAATGTGTCCCGTTTAAAAAAAAAAAAAAAAAAAAACTGCATATAAGGAAGACCATCCGACCAGCTCTCCTGCTCGTCTGGGGGAAACGCCTCTCAAATGTTACTAGTCCGAGCTCATCTTCATCAGTCTGTGCAACCGGCCTCGCTTCATACGGATGTCCTCTTGTGGCTCTCAGCTATTTTCAAAGTACTCGGTCAGCTCGGTGGAGCTACAACGATGAGTGGCCGAATCTGACGCTTACGACACGAAGCTAGCTACATGCTACAAACACCTGAAGTGCGCACGCGCAGCTAGGAACGAGCACGCACGACGTTGTTACGCAGATTGATTGACAGGATCGAGAAACAATCGTTAAGATGATCCACCTGGAAGACGCAGCGACAAAAATATCATTGAACCCACCTTTAATTATTGTATACATTATGTATATTACCTTTCTGAATATTTTCAATGCTAAGCAGTCATGCCACTAAATGCAATCTACAGAAATCCTTTTGCATTCCAATTTCAGCACAACCAATCAAAACTTTGGCAACATGCGTTCACATTTAAAAATAAAATCAAAATGCCAGCAACATCGTGTTGATTTGTCTTCTTAAAGAAATAGCGCTATTACAGTAATTTCTCAGGTAAAACATTTATGTACTTTGACAATTTAAAAAGGAAAAAAAGACTGCTTCCTAATTAAACAAAATGCATACTGATGATGAACAATGTAAAAATATTTGGTTATATTTTAAATTTAAATTGTCCAAAAACAATGTCTTGAGTAGGCTAGTACAGCATAAGATTTTCTCCATCTCCACCTAGAAAAAAATGTAACAGTAAAAGTAGTGCTTCTTAAAAATATCAAAACAAAGTTAAAAAAAATAAAACATAAAGCTGTTGCATTGAAGCAATGATGACCAATACAAAAAAAAAAAAAAAAAGGTTTAGTGCATTCAAAAACAATTAAATACACAGTGCTTTTCCACATTCTTTTATTTCCCCCCCCCCTCAACATTATGGAATTCAAACCTCTTCAAATTTTGGGCTCCAAACTGCCAGATTGAGCACGCACTGATGTGATGAATTACTGAGGACATTTGGACATTTTGTAATAATCAACGCTGCTTCCTTCAGCAGAATGAAAACAGACAGAAACTGAACACATAAACGGCTGTATTTCTTTTCACAAAGTCCACGCAATGTAGTCATAACACATACGCCGGTAACTTTTGTCACAGCTCGGGTGAGATGTGAAATACTGACAAACGAGTCCACCCGTTCATAGGGTTAAATACTTCATGACACACATACACAGAATGGCACTGGAAATCAAACTGCATGGTCGTAAGAAAGATTACAGATTTTCAAGGCATGCCTCCACACACGTCCTCACAATCACACAAAGGGTAAATAGAGGCTACAAAGTTAACAATATTCCGTTACAATGATATCAAAGAAAGACAATGGAAAAACAGTAAAAAATAAAATCTAAAAATCGATAGGATAAAAAGTGAGGATATTGTTGCTGATATCAAAGGACACAACTCTCCTTTGTCTTTTTTTTTTTTTTTCTTTCCTTCGTTTTGTAACTTCAAATGAACCGGCAAATCAGCTTCATTTCCCAAACAACAATAAAACTCACGGAATAAGTGTGAGATAACTTGTTTATAAGAAAAAAACATTTTGGTTTCGCAATAGACAACAATGATGACAAAATTTGCGGTTGCTGCTTCAATCATTCCTTTCAGACAGCACTACAGTACATTCCTCACAACTTCTTAAGCTTCGCATATCAATTTTACTCTCCCAAGTGCTGGAACGTTAACCTTAAACATTTCTTGACAATATGTTACAGGTGACCTCACTAGTCTAAACATGACATTCTGATTAATATTACATTTGTGGAATAGGAGTTATGAAGCAAAATCCAGCCATTTTCATCTATGTCAGGGGGCGGCCATTTTGCCACTTGCTGTCGACAGAAGATGACATCACAGTTGCTCAGGGATCAGGCAACGACCAATCACAGCTCACCTGTTCTTTCAAGCTGAGGTGCGATTGGTTGTTACCCGACACCTTGAGCAACTGTGATGTCATCTTCAGCAAGTGGCAAAATGGCCGCCGCCTGAGATGGAAAAAAACGGCTGGATTTTGCTGCTTAACTCATATTCCACTAAGGCAATATTAACCAGAATACTGCATTTAGACTAGTGGGGCTGCATAGAACATATTATTGAAAAAAAAAAAAAATGGATTGACTTCGCCTTTAAAGTACTTGAAAATTAAGTGGTTTTGTTGTTGTTGTTTTTTTCTGGTGGTCACACTGTCAATATTTGCAATCAGTTCTCATACGAATACATGTAAATTGTAACAGAAGATCCAGTTTACAGTACATTGTTTTAAATAGCATCCAGACTTTGTTCATGTAACATTGATGAAAATGTGTCCTTCAGAGTGTTCACACAACTGTATGAAAAGGTATTTAAGACAGCAAAAGGGTTATATAAGTGCTTAAGTTCAATTTCATGGATGCTTCAAGTCTTAAAATGAGACCCAAAGAAAGATTAAAAGTGCATTTTTTTTTTCTTCTCTTACATACTGTAAATGTCAATTAGTACCGACGGGAATTCAAGAGACATCCAAAAGACTTGAGACTGATAACTTGACTTGAATTAGTCTTGCGGAAAATCAAAGCAACAAGATGACTCGTGTTTTCCTCCAGCATAAACATGTCAAGACCTTCACAGTTCACCAAAAATGTCAAATCATGTAGTGTGAAAACCTACAGTAAATTCTTCATCTCAATTTTCTTGATCCAATTTTAACAGGTCGTCTTGCCCCACATCAATTGTCCAGTTGGATAAGAAAAATGACAATTTTTTTGTCTTTTTTTTCTTAATGGAAATTCTTCATCTTTTACTGCGGAGGTGGAACCGGAGCAGATGGGTGAAGTGTTTCGCCGGGTAGAGGAGTGTTGGATTCTGGGAGTGGTTTGATGGGAACAGGAGAAAACATTGGATCGACTGTCGTCACACGAAAGCACGCAGCTCCATCCAAAAAAGATTGAATGGCAGTTAGTCGGTTAGCTGCTGCGATGTGATTTTGCTTCTCACTGACCGTGGAGTGCAGGGGCGCCGCCGGAGCCCGAGTGGCCGGTCACGGGCTGGCCCGGTGGGCACGGGGGCGACGCGTGGGCACCCGGAGGCGGTTGGGACTCCGATGCTGTCCCGGCGGAGGAAGACGGCGCGGGGCTGGGGGCCGGCTGCGGCGCCGGCGTGCCGGCGGATTGCTGAGCCGAAGCCGAGCCTTGGGAGCCCGAAGCGGTCTGGGGGGGATGAGGACCCCCGGCTTGGTTGTGCTGCTGATGCTGGATCTGCTGGAAGTGCTGCTGGCGAGCTCTCATCTCGGCGTATTTGAGTTGCTCCATGTGGAAGGACTGACGGTCGGCAAGAAGCTGTTGTCGCTGGTACTCCAGCTGGAAGCGTGGAGACACATAAAGAGCACGTTTAAACAATTAAAACTGCTATCTTTGAAAATGAAACTTCGGTCCGCCACTCACAGCTTCCCTCTCTCTATCCATGATGGTTTCAAGTTCTTCAAAGTGTCGCAGTTTGATTTCGAGTTTCTTCATTTGGGTCTCCACCAGAAGTGCCACCAGAGATTTGATCTTCCTCTCCTCCACTGCGGCCAAGTGCTGGTAATGACAAAAAGATGATTAGAGGTAGATCAGGTAGAAAGTAGAACAAAATTATTGTTATTTTTCATTGATACTGAAATCACAATTAATAAACATAATTATTCACTGAGTTCAAAATATATTGTTTTTCATCTACCACAACTTTAAATTTGACTTGAAAGGACCAGAAAATACATTAATATAATAGTATAGTATTAGTAAAAAAAAAAAAAAAAAAAAAATGAACGAGCCTAACACAGATGCTGCAGTTACATTTTGGGCCAGAGGTGGCAGTCATGAGTAAAAATGTGACAAACTGCACAATGATCCTTTAAAATTAAAAGAATAACAATTGAATATATTACAACAACAACAACAACAATAATAATAATAATGAAATATCACTCCCAAAACTGAACTTGATGCTAATTTTCAATGGGATTTTACGGTGACAGCTAGCACTGGCAATGTTTCTAAATCGAAGTATATCTTGTATTTAAATACAAGAGTCCTCGAGTTAAGGCACACCCGACCTAAGGCATTTCGACTTTACAACGGTTACGCCCGGTCCGCCATTTGGCCTCGTCCGCCATTTTGGCTCCTCATCCGCTATTTATCCCTTAGCTAGTGTAAGTGCTTTTGCACTTGTGGGAGTATTTTTGTTTTTTTCGCCCTCTTTTTTTCCCCACATCAGCCTCCCCCCCTTCTTTTCCATCCACCTCTAAGCATTAATGGTAAGTACAGCTTCTTATTTTTTTTCATTTTTTTTCTTTTTTCTTTTTAATGTATTTTGGATTTTTCGTATGCAAATTATTTTGATGTAAATATTGACTTCAATGGGGAAATTTGACTTAAGTCGCTAGCGTAGGAATGGAACTAAGACGTAACTCGAGGACTCCCTGCATACGATGTATGTAATTCTTTTTGTTGTGTTTAGTTTTACAGTAAACTCAAATTGTGGTGTCATTAAGCAGTTTTTAAGAATCTTGTCACACACTTGCCACATAAACAACATGGTGCACTCAGGGTGCTTTTACAACGTCGGAACTTGAAAACATACACCGCGCCATTTATCACATGAATCAGTTTTTGTGTTTTTATGATCATGAGAAACCAAAAAAAAAAAAAAAAAAAGCAAATCTCGATTAACTTCCCAGCTCGAAGTTGAGTCACATGATTTTGTGCCGTACCTTGGCTTTGACGGCTGCCGCTGCCAGTGCGGATGCAGCGGCGGTGGCCAGGTTGCCCTCGCCCCCGTCCCGCTCCACCTTGGCCTTCTTTTCTCCCTCACTTTCAGATTCTCTTTGTCCTTCCTCGCCTTCTTTTCCATCTTTCTCCTTCTCGCTTTCACCTGAAAGGAAGAAAAAAAAAATATCAGAAAAATGTATCCATCCACTAATTTATAGAAGTTACCACCTTCAATGATAAGACTTTCTGTGCATGTGAGAGGAAAACCATTTTATAAGGTGCTGTATAGGCCAAAAATAACATTTATCTCCCCACACACACAAAACACTCTCAAACTCACACTCAGAAAAAAATAAACCTGCTCTAACAGTCACATAAAACTCACAGAGAGAGAGAGAGAGAGAGTCTCACACTCCAGGGTTATAATAATTTTGGATTTTTCATTATAGTTAATGTTTTATTATACAGTAGTTAGTTTCTATTTCAATTCAGTTTTAATTTGTTTAAAGATCAGGTTTGTTAGTTTTGGCTTGTCTTATTTGTTGAGCGCATGATAAAAAAAAAAAAAAAAAGCCAAAAGGCCTTCCTTCTTCTGCAAATAATCAACACACTTGGAATGATCCCTGAAAGCTCATGTATGATATTAATTGACAAATATGAAAACGAAATACATTTTGGCTAAAATTACAGTTAGTTTTATGAAGATGTAGTTTCATTTAGTGTTTTTTTTTTTTTTTTTTTTTTTTTTTTTTTTTTTTTTTTTAAGGGATACTTGACTTATTGAGCCATTTTCAGCAGTAAAAAGTGAATATTTTGTCAATAATTAATGTGGTAACTTCATTATTTTTCCTCTTGTTGTCGACTGATGATGACTTCACTTGAGTTAAGAAAGTAGGTAACGACCAATCATGGCTCAGTTTACTGACCAAACCCAGAAAACAGGCGAGATATGATTGGTCGTGACCTACTTCCTCAGCACAGGTGATGTCATCATCAGTCGACAGCAAGTAGAAAGATTACTTTTTAAAGGTATTCATTGTACATGAAAAATAATGACATTATCAAATTCAATCTGGACAAAATCTGAACTTTTCACTGCTGAAAAATGTTCAATGAGTCAAGTATTCCTGTAAGAAACATTTTTGTTTTATTCTATTCCGTTAACGAAAACTAACATTAATAACCTGATCATATAAGCCATAAAAAATTATGTGTAAGTGTTTTGGGTGCGCACAAGAGGCTTTCAGTGGTCAAGTTTTCGTTTTGTTTTTTGTTTTTTTGATGTGTAATTTTAGTGTGTAAGTTTTTAGTGATTGTGACATTCTTTTGTGTGAGATTTTTGTGTTATGTGCAATATTTGTTGGCAGTAAGTGAGAGTTGGTGTGTATGATGTTTTTGTTGTTCTCCTGAGTTTATAGAACGTTTTTGCACGTTGAGTGACAGTTTCTGTGTAGGTGTGAGGTTTCATGGATGAGAGGTGCCTTCGTGAATGTGAATTTTTTGGTGAGGTTTTTTGGCCTATTTGGCTCTCTTTTTCCTACCCATCTCCGACTCTGCTTTGTCCGCCTCCCTCTCGCCTTCAGCGTCTCTTCCTCTCTCCTCTTCCTTCTTCCCATTCTCTGTCACCTTCTCTTCTTCCTCATTCGCTCCATTTTTGCTGTCCTGTTGTCGAGAGGAGGACGGCAGAGCATGAGTCTACCAACCTTTGCGTTGCAAAACAAAAAAGTACAGCAAAAACACATCCTACCTTGGCATCCTTCTTCTCCTCATTTGAGTGGCTGTCACTCTTACTTTCATCATTGTTCTCATCTGAGCAGGAAACCATTAAGACGTCGTTGAATGTTTTCAATTTGATTTGATGGACTATGGTGTTGTAAAGGCACGCGTCGTTCCTACCCGGTCTCTCGCCTTCTTCCAGGCCGGTGCCGGCGATGCCGCTCCCCTCCAGGCCGTACAGAGGGTCCTGTCGCCCGCTGACCCTCGCCGCCTCCTCCACCCGCCGCACGTGAGCCTCAACCAGGGCCGCAGGAACTTCCTCTTTCATACGGGAGAATTCCTCTGAGGAGAGAGGAGGAGGGGTTAAGTTACTACAGGTTTAGGCTTGCGTTGAATCAAATATTGTACCAATTATCCTATCAATTAATCGGATACACATTTATTTTTCATTATTAAACAACAAACTGTGCATGTGAGGGGGAAGTATTATTGTTGTCCACTTGGGGTCACTATCGTCACTTGTCACACAGTAGTAGTGTTAATTTCATCGGCCATTTTCAACTTTAGTCTCAGTTTTAGTCCAGTTTCAATCACGCTTGTTAGTTTTTAACATAGTTTGTCAACTTTATGCTGTTTTTATTTAGTCCATTTTTAGTCGACTATAAATCTGACATTTTAGTCTTTATTTGAGTCCAACAAAACATCATTTTGTTCGTCTGGTTCGTCAAAATGGAAAACCTGCAGGACTCCGGCCCTCGAGGACCGGAATTGGGGAACCCTGCGATAGCTGCAGATTTGAAAGGGGGTGTGTCCATGACCGTGTCACAGTGACAGATTAGCAAAGACAAGATTTTACAAGATTTTCGTCCTGTTTTTGTTCATGAACTAAAATGTCCTGATTTTAGTTGCAATGCATACTGATTTAGCCCCATTATTGTTTATTAATGTGGGTTTTAGTTTAGCTTAGTCTAGTCTAATTTTAGTCCGGTGAAAAATGTGTGTTGACGAAATTATTTTTGTTTAGTTTTTGTTGACGAAATTAACACTTCACTGTAGTATCTGTGACGTGGCCTGCTGAGTGAGTTGGGAGTTGGAAAATTAGTGTTAAAATGGCTGCTGTGAGCCGAGGTTAGCGGCTGACTATTAACTAGCTAACAGTTAGCCAATCGGCGTGTTAAATTTTGCGCCAACTTATTTTGTAATTGAATTATATGAGCTTGATTAACCATTTCAGCGCTACTATTATGAACACTAGCGCACACTCTTTCAAGTCACAAAAGAGTGAAAATGAGAAATCTGACCCAGAGCAGATTTGGCCGCTGCCGAGGCCACGCGGGGATCCACTACAGAGGCGAGGAACGCCACGGTGCTCATTACGGGGTTTCCTGCTTGGCTGAAAGGCACCGGCTGGTAGGCCAGCGGTCCCAGGGACGAGTAGCTTTCCTCCAGATAGGGGTCCTCGATGGGCAGGCGAAGGAAATGCAGGATGCACTCGTCTTGCGTGCGACTGCCGACGTGCTCTGATACTTTGTTCCAGTCGTCCTTGTACAACTCCAATCCCTGAAAACAGCAAATTGTAATTCTAATATCCAGTATTTTGATTCTTTAATTGGTACATTTGGTCAAAGTGATGTACCTCAAGTAGTAATAGTGTTTCCTGCTCTGTCCAATCCCTCATAGAGTTTGCTGCACTCTTGCTCTGTGCACAAATACATTATTACGTCATCAATATGGTGGCTCAAAAAAGTTCGGACTCTTTCATTCTACTGACTGTAAATCACATCTGTCAGTTTTTTTAATGAATACCTTCGAAGAGCCCAACTTCTTGCTGTACATGTCAGTCCGAAGCCCAAAGTTCTGCAGGTCTGTTGGTTTGTCTTTCACTTTATCAGGGAAGGATATCATCTGCTGGGGCGCAGGAGTCTACAACAACACACATTAAATAATAATAATGATGATAATAATAATAATAATAATAATAATAATAATAATAATAATAATGCATTATATTTATAGCCGCATTTCTAGACACTCAAGGACACCGTACAATTTAAAAACAACTACATTAAAAACACTGTTTAAAATAAATAAATAAATAAATAAATAACGGAAGCATATTGCATTCACTTGGGGGAAAAAAAAACTGTTTTTCTGACTAATCTTTTTCGGGAGCTTTGGTTTTTTTTTATTAATTTTTTTTCTGTTTTTTTTGTTTTTTTTTGTTTTTGTTTTCCTGAATATTTTTTCTGTCATAAAAAAATATATAGAAAAAAAGGGGTAAAAATTAATCAGAAAAACAGGAGGAAAAAAATTATTCAGAAAAAAAAAACAGAAAAACGATTATTCCAAAAAACAGAGCACCAACTTCTGTTTTTCAGAGTATTTATTTATTTATTTTTTACCTCTGAACACCAAGTGACCTATTGCAGACCACTAATCTGTATATATGACTGGATAGCTGATAGCCCATACATGCTAGTGCAAGCTTTTTAAGTTACTGGGCAGCCATCTTGTTACCACCAGCACAGACTACAACTATACAGTATACGAACAGGTGAGAAATACACAGCTTGTAGGCAGTTAGTATAAGGCCGGGGGCAGGGTATGGGGTTTGTGCCGTTTTGTTTTTCCCTTGTTAAAAAATAGTGACCACCCCGGCACAAACCCCCCACCCCGCCTCCGGCACTATATTAACTCCAAACAGAAATTGGTGCTCTGTTTTTTGGAATATATATATTTTTTCTTTTTTGGAATATTTTTTTTCTCCTGTTTTTCTGAGTAATTTTTCCTCCTGTTTTTCCTTAATATTTTTCCCTGTTTTTTTGTTTGTTTGTTTAAAAAAAAAATATTTTTTATGACAGAAAAAAATATTAAAACAGAAAAAAAAAATATTCTGAAAACGGAGAAAATAAAAAAAATACTCAAAAAACAAAGCTCCCCCAAAAAATTAGTCAGAAAAACAGTTTTGTTATTTTTTTCAAGTGAATGCAATACGCTTCCTTATAATAATATTAAAAAATACAAAAAAATAAAATAAAATAAATAACACTGTGTACTGTATATGTTGTGTTTTCCATATGTGTCCAGACCTGTGACGTCTTGGGCTGTAAGGGCACCAGACTGGATGGCGTGTCTGCAAGGACATGGAAGTGGGAAGTGGGCGGGGGACCCATAGGGGTGGGCCGGCTCTCGGAGTCCACCTGGTAGTTGATTAGTCCCCACTGCTCCAGGAAGGCGTGGACTCTGCAAGTTCAGATGGATTGATTTCGCACTATGTCCTCACGTAAACTGTTTCAAAAGTAAATCTAAATATGTAAATCAAAATAATGCCTGAACCTAAACCACAAAATACCTTACTTTAAGCGATCAGAACATACAGTCTCACTCCAGTCCTAAAGGCTTTCAAGATTTGAAAATTCTGCTATTGGTCTATAAATCACTGAATGTTTTGGGTCCTGAATACATTCAAGAAATGCTGATTGAATATAAAGCCAGCAGGGCCCTGAGATCTGCAGACTTGGGTCAATTAGTGGAGCCCAGAGTTCAAAGTAAACATGCTGAAGCAGCATTTACCTGTTATGCTGCACACAAATGAAATAAGCTGCCAACAGAAGTGAAGTCTATGCTTTTAAATCCAAGTTAAAAACTTTTTGTAAATATTTTAAAATCGTTTTTTCCCAACTAGTTATTTTTGAAAACTATTACTTTTTATTTACCCTTAAATGTTTTTAAAGTATCCTGTTAATGTGTTTTAATGTTTTCCTCAAAGTGTTTTCTCTGCTCCGCTTCTGAATGTCATTAACTGTTGTGTTTGTTGATGCTTGTAGGTGTTAACAGTTTCTCCATAATCACCACTTATAGTCGTGATAATGACATTTTGTACTTACCTCATGATTGCACAAACATCGCCAGCCAGGTTCCTGCGGCAGGCTGTGGAGGTGAGGTACTCCTGAGGGTTTAGTCGGTAAGTGTCAATCATGAAATTTCTGTATGCCAGGTAGCTGTTGATGGGCGGGAGCAGAGAGAAAACTCCAAGTATCAAACATATGACTTTAGAATCAAAACCAAATGGTGATTTCTAAAATCCAACATGACTTACATCTCCGGGGTTTTTGATTTATTCTTCCCATTGAAGAACTCTGGGAGGGCTCGGCGCTCAATAGCATGAACACTGAGGGGATGACACAAAGAGTCATGTAGTAGGTGAGCTTACACCAAGTAGGAAAGCACCCATGATATGTGATTTTCTTGAGTTTTGCCATTACCTGTTGTAATCAAACCAGGCAGCGTAGCTTGGTATGATGATGTGATGTGTCTGCTCCGTCACGTTGTCTTCGTGAAGGTCCGCGCCTTTGACTGGTTCCCCTTTAACACTTGGGGAGCCCTCTTCCTCCTCCTAAGGCAACATAAATAGTTTATCAGAAATATTCATTTTAGCTGTTCTCTTTATTAAAATAATATACAACATTTTAAAAATAATTAGTATTGTCAAAGTTAAAGCGTTAACTAATTAACTAATCACAAAAAAGTATCGCATTAATCATATATTAACACAGATTAATCACACTGTTAATTTTGACCACAGATTATCCTTTATCTTGACAATGGATGGCTATGTTAAAGGTAGCACAGGTTGTGTGAGCAATAACCTTAACTACATGCATTAAAGTAAAACATTTAATAAATATTAGTGTATCACATTCAGAATATTGTTCATGTCAAAATATTGGGGTAATTTTTTTTTTCCCATTTTAAATTATGCAAATAATTAACTGATGAGAAAAAGAGGAGGATGAGCGTGTGCAGTGGATGGAAATATAACATTACATGTCGAAAGAATTAAGACATAACAGGTGCTCTTTAAATTTGGCGGGTAAAAATGTTGATAAAAACTAGGGGTGGGAATCTCTGACATGAGGCCAATTCGATATGTATCTCGATACACAGGTTGCGATTCGATTGAAAAACGATTATCTTTCAGAACAGAACGGTTCGATGCGGTTCGATTAAGTTTGGGAACGATACGATTTTCGATTCGATACGATTCATTTCAATATTCAAAAACTTATAGTGACATTTGTTGCTTGTAAACATTAATCTTAAAACACCACAAATTTTTACAGTATCTACAAATGTGTTTTAAAAAAAACAACAACAAAAATGTCTTCTATATTTTTATATATTGAATCAATTATTTAAATGGACCGCAACAAAGGGCTGGGCGATATGACTGAAAAATGTATCAGGTTAAATATTTATTAGTCGTTATTGAGAGTTATAATTGTTTTTTATTTTTTATTTTTTTTTTTTATTCAAAATAAGGATCAGGAAAAAAAGGCTGATAATTCAATTTGAAATATAAATATTTAACCTTTAAAAAGACACCAACACAATTAAACAGAATATGTGCACATTGTGAAGTATTTCAGAAACATAAATTTAAGACATGAAATAAACCTACCGTCCAGCCAAAAGAAATATGAAGCCACCTTATGGAACAATAAATCTATCAAACACATTTTAACCACTTAATATATCCAAAAATATTTCCAAAAGTGCCCTTCCCTTTTTATCAACAATTTTTGTTTTTAACAATATTTGTTTTTCTTTTGCCATCATATTCATTTTTGGTTAATGTATGACATCTTTTTGTTTTTTTTAATCTGAGACAAGATGATGACCACGGAATCACTACTGTTTATGTTTTGTTTTTTTGGGCTGTTGTTCATTTTGCGTTTGATGACGTAATCACGGCCACGTCTCAGTTCTATCTATTGCTCATGCTAGTTGTATACATTGACAGGGAGCCACAAACTGAGAAATGAGATACTTGCAGTGTGCTTTTAGCTTAGCTGGTGTGTTGGCTGTGGGACATACCTGTGTCGTTTGAATCCATGCATTGGATCGTCACGGGAGTTATTCTTTTTGGCTCGCGCGCAGTACCAACGCCGGCCCGGGACAAGTGCACCGAGAGGACTCGATAGCAATGGGAAATACCGAGATGTACGGCACCGGCTTCTGCTAACTGTTGCATGTTGTCACTCGTTGTGCGCGCGCGCGCCGTGTCGCGAGCACGGCGTTGACGGTAGGCTCCCCCCAAGGTGCGTAACGTCTTTGCATTATGTTTACAACATCCGGGAAATGAAGCGTCTCTGAGCGCTACTTTGCTAGCGCTCTGTAAACAGGGAAGTAGCTTGAATAGTGATGCTACTGAAATGTAAACAAAACAAGTAGAGCACGGCGCAGAACTCTTGCTATTGTTATGAAAACCATAAAGCCTCACTCGCAACCGATTCACAGCCACGCGATATCCGGTCCACAGCTTTACAAGCAATGTATCTAAGGATTCCCGGCGGATTTTGTATCGGTTGACAAGTCTGCTACCGATACGGCCGTTTAGCTCCCCTTGACGACCGATGGTTCGGTCGAATCGGTTTTTTGTCCCACCCCTAATAAAAACGCATTCAAAAAATAAAAAATAAAAGCCTTTTTAACTAATTTGTTCCCTAAAACATATAAAAACGTTATATTTTAAACGTTTTAAGTGTCCCAGTTAATTAAGCGATCGTGATTCATCAAAATTCTAAGATGTGATAAATCTGATTAAAAATTTTAATTGTTTGACAGCTCTTAAAATAATCTTTGTTGAGGAAGAATATTTGACGATCTGTTGTTTCTACACAGGAAAACCAAATCTTCCGACCAATGATTGTAGATGTAATAGCATGTGTGGTCGCCACTTTGCACACCAACTTACCTTTCCTGTTACTTCCATGGACTCATCTTCTTGCTCATCTGCAGATAGAACAAAAAAAGTTAGAAAGTTGTTCTCCAAAGACAAATGTGGATGAATTCTAGCTGTTTTCATTCTCACCCATATCTGCTCCTCCTTTGACTGGTGTTGAATCAGAATCTTTCTTTGTGCTATCTAGAAAAAGAAGACAAAAGTTTGATCAGCTGGCTCGCAATCCACAAAGCAAAAATAACATTCTGCGCACTTGTTTTGGCTGCATTTCCGTCTTCCGATGCTGGAACAGGTGACGCTTCATCCAAATCCTTACTGAGGTCCTCTTGCTCCTCTTCCCTTTGACCCCGTTTGGATTTAGTGTACGGGGTCGTCGGCCTGTCACATACATTTCATTTAAAGGCCATTCACTTTCCAATTAACAGTGGCAACTGACACGGACCCTTTTTTGGCATTCTTCTTCTTGCTCTCCTGCGGTGGTGGTGTGGGAGACGGTGACGGCGAGCGCTTCCTCTTCTTGGTACCGACGGGCTTCTTATCTCTCCGCTCGTCCGGAGTGGTCACCTCATCTGTCAGAGTCTTGGCTGATATCCTCTTCCTCTTGGGGTGGCCTTCTCCCACTTCGTAGTCCTCCTCATTCATCCACTCGTTATACTGGTCCAGGTCTAAAATCCACTGCGCGTGGACCTGCAGAGCAAGACTATGCCATCAGAATTTTGGAGGGCAAAGAGAGAGTTGAAAAGTTCTGTTTGGGAATATTCTGGCACTCAATTACCTTCCTTGGCTTCTCTGGGCTGGGGGCGTCTTCCACAGAGGCCTCAATCTCACTAGCTGGGATCCACGTGTCATAACTACAGGTCAAGAAAAGACAAAAAAGATGCTCAATAACTCGGAATCTCTCTCTTCGAAAATGTGCAAACTTTATGCAACGGAGCTCCAACTGGGAACAAACCTATCAGGAAAATATCCCCAGTGAAGGAGAACTTGTTTGTCCCTCTTCATTACAGGGCGCACCCACTCCTCTGCGAGGGTGGGGTTGGGGGGGTTGAACGAGAGATAGAGAGAGATTTCCATAAATTCAGACATGAAACCTGATGATTTTCCCTTGATTTGATCACAATGGCATAAACAACTAGACTAAAAAAAAAAGTGCAATTTCTGGAGAAATTGCGTGGGAATGCTGAATGCTAAGATTTGCATGCATGTGGAATGCTTATGAATTCAATTGAGAGATAAATTATGATCTCCTGGTAACTGTGCAATACACTTTACCAACTGTGCCACTGAGCAGTATCAGACACCTGGTAATGATGATAAGTTATATATATATGGAAGTGGGCATGAAACTTGGAAAAAGTTCAATGTCTGTCCCATTGAAAATGAATGGGGAAAAGTTGATCTTTAACGTTAAATTGTGCAAGTACTGTAAGTAATGTGGAATCAGACGATATATACCCCGGGAGGCGTGGATTTTTGCAGCTAGTTGAAATTTGAACAGTGTAAATTGGAAGTATTATGTGGGAGTTATTACGCGACAAAAAAGTGTGGAGAATAAAAATACACAATAACATATTTGGGAATGCTGAAGCATTCTGAGACAGTCCTGTATTCATACTTTCAATTAAATTCAACAAAATTGTTTTTACTGTTCGTGATTTTTTTTTATGAACTCCTTTGTTAAAGGGTTAACTGCTGTTTTTTTATTTTTTATTTTATTTTTTATTTTTTTAAATGAAATGCCACTGAAAGGCAATCGAGCCATCCCACATGAGGTTTGGTGTAAATTAATCGATGACATTGGATGAAGCAATATGTGTAATCTGCATACTTGCACATCTTATAAATATAGCTATGTGGGGAAAAAGTTCAGATTTTTTTGTGGGTGCACTCAGACCAAATAATAATAATAATAATAATAATAATAATAATAATAATAATAATAATAATAATAATAATAATAATAATAGTTGTGGAATTTTCAGTAGTTAGGTGAGATGACTGAAACAGTCTGGAAAACAATTTGTCTTTTAGGTTTCTTTATATTTGAAGCTTCAAATATACACAAATCTTACAGGGCAGTCTATATAAGAATTGATTTGTGAGAGTGTGTGCAGTAAATTATCATGAGAAGAAAGGGGAGGGTCAGCTCGACAGGAAAGCAAGCAGTCTGTACCGAGC
Source organism: Festucalex cinctus (assembly GCF_051991245.1). Lineage (NCBI taxonomy): Eukaryota > Metazoa > Chordata > Actinopteri > Syngnathiformes > Syngnathidae > Festucalex > Festucalex cinctus. The sequence goes on along the minus strand of NC_135418.1, from coordinate 18,054,936 downwards.
AGGCTTAACAGCCAAGGCCAATTTGATATTGCTTCATGCACAAGAAGTGAAAAGCCCATTGTTGAACATACAGTATAAATTTATGTTAATATATGCAAGATAATTAGTTTCCATAACATTATAAAATATTTTCCTTAAAAAAAACTGTTGAAGTCTCACCTTCTTCCAAGCTGCTGGGAATTGGAACTACAATGTGAGAGCTGGAGCTTTTATCCTCAGTCACCGAGCCCTACAAGAGAGTTCATCCATAAAAGTCAAATAATACAGAAATAAAAAAATACAAATACAAAGCAAAAAAAATGGGGGGAGGGATTAAAAAGAAGTATCACTATTAGAGATAGACTGATGTGTTTTTTTTTAGGGCTGTTACCAATGTCGATTATTAGTAGTCAAGGAGGCCGATAATCAATATTTCAAGCTGCTATTCATTTTCAGTAAAAAGGGTGAAAAAATATTACCTTATAAAATAATGGTAACAAATGCCAATCTGTGACTTTGTTTTACTGCCGTAAAGCATGTTTTTTGAACAATTTTCCTGACTTTTCAAAATGTAGATTTTTTTTTTCGTCTTTCTAAAAGCTTGCAAGGTTAGCAGTCCGTCTGAAAAAGTTAAATAGAAACTTAAACAAGTAAATACTATAGCTCTCTAGAGTTTTCCATGGTAAATGTTTTTTTCAAAATTGAAAAATACCTGAAATCTTAAACTTTCACATTTCTTGTTTTAATGTCAAACATAACAAAAGCTTCAGAAGGTTGCCAGGGTCAGCAGCATCTCTTATAAAGTTAACTGATCATTTAAGCAAATAGCTGCCTGAGATTAAAAAGGTTTTAGATTTACCTTTTATCTGCTGTCAAATTTTTTAAAAAGGCCCATACCGATATTCGTCAAAATGTTCAATATTGGCGCCTTAATAATTGTCATAAACAATGTGGTAGAAAACACACCTGATGTCTCTTGATGATGTCTTTCAGCTTTCCGAGCACTTTTGGCTCGATGTCAGAGCTCAAGTAGATGACTGGTCGACTCAAGCAGTTATTCTGAGGCACAAAATATATGCTTAAAATCATTTCTAACTTCATTATTCACATTTGTATGACTTGGGATGACACAGATGGACCTCCAGTGACAGAATGAATGATTGAAATGTTTGGAAATTCGGTTTGCGTGTCATGAATTACGTACGAAAGGACGACTCACCTGCACTAAAGACTTCTCAATCGTCATGAACATCTCCACGTTTCGGTCCATCCTAGACGGATTCTGGAAGTCAAACCTGCGCCTACCAGGACATTAGACTGGAGTTACACACGAAAGTGCACCAGAGTCAACATTCATTTGTGCAACATAATTATATTTACGCATAATCTACTATTACAAACAGCACTACTGAGCGAAATATACAGTGAACACCAATCGTTTTGTATTCTGACTACATCGCACATTTTTAATCAATCACTTTGTTTTTTTGTTTTGTTTTGCAAGTATGTTCAAATGTGTTTGCGACTATGTTCGAATATATTTGCGAGTATGTCCGAACATATGTGCGAGTATGTTCGAACATACTCGCCCGCCAAAAATGTTTACTCCACATTGGCAGCTCTACGCTTCCGTACTTAAAGAAACACAATTTTATTGTACTAAAATGTAATTACTAATTGCAGATCTGGGGGAAAAAAACACTTAAGTAGGCTGTATTCATAGCTACAAGGTTCTTTCAAATATTTCATTTAATTTGTATTTATTGAAGTGATTCTTTCATGTACTCAAAGTGGCACTTATACAATAATTCTCTGGAGTTTTAGATCACATGCTAGCAATGCAGTAATGCGAGCTGAAAAGAAAGTCTTACCATCCTTGGTCACTCTTGAACTTGTAGGCAGCCGCCAGGATGTGGCAAAGAGAGCCTCCAGCCTTGAAGTCCAGAAAAGATTTCATCTGTAGACATATATTAGTAATATTATTATATTTAGTAATGAAGACCTTTAAATGTTTAGCTAAACATGTGCTTGTGTGTGGCAAAGACATACAGTCAGCTTGGTGAGCGGCGGGTTGCTGACATGTCGGCCAAACACCTCCTCTTGGAATTGGAGCAGCTGGACCACAAGACTGGACAAAGACTTGTTGGTTGGGGGCTCTGCTTGGATATACTGAGATGGGAGACATTTCATTTAGGGGAACTGAAAATTGAAATCGTGCCTGGTTAGCAGATTTTGACATGTTTGAGGATTCATACAACAGCCAAGTTTAGCTCCATGTACTAGTATGCTCTCTGTCCTTAATAGTATAAGACAATAAAGCACAGTGGTTGGATATCTAGACTGCATTTATAAAATGAAACTATTTACAACATCTACACATATTACCACTGAGTATTAGTAGCATCCAGATGTCAACTAGTGCACAGTATTACATCACTAGTAACATAAAGAGAGAATAATTATTAACAGATTTTTTGGGGGGAACTTATCCTTTGTTATTTGATGCTTTTGTGGAAGTTAGTTGAGGAGTTTCATTTCGATGAATGCTTTGCTGCCATTTTGTGGCACCTCTTGTGTATAGGCAACTAGAAACCCTTTAGGGGGGTGTCATTAACACACAGTTTTTCATGCCAGGTCTCGGTCCCTGTCCTGGTAAATAGCAGTGAAACATTGTTGCGCAAACTTTGAACCTTAAGCTGGATATCAAATAAATGCTCAAAATAATTTCTATGAAGCTGTTTGAGCATTTATTATTAGCGCACTAGTCTGCACTTCTAATTCGTCGCACTAGTTGGAAATAAAATAATGTTCAAATGTCTTATTAGGGCCACCAGTTGTTCTAATGCTTAAAAATCAAGCTACAATGCCAATTTGTTCAATATCCTTTCCTCTTATGGTCCATGTACTATTGTGCTGTTTAAACCAATTAATGCACCAGTGTGATGTGTGCTACTAGTAAAACATTATACCATTCTAGTGGACAGCCAAACTTGTGACAAAAAGCATAGTAGTACATGGGTATTAAGATGGATGGTAATATCAAATAAATGCTCAAATGGCTTGCACTGCTTTATTTTTAAGCTTTAGAGCCACTGATGAGCCTTTAGGGTGAACTAGGCAGTTGGCCTTGTTGCCTTTTTTGTAATAGTTCAAATAATAACGTTTTTATTAGTGAATTGTAGTCCAGCAGCTCATACATGGGCAGCCAGGGATCCAGTTGGCGCGCGCCACATCCAACCAACATCTGGATCTGCGCCTCCTGCACCGTTAGCCGATTAGCTACCTAGCTAGCTAGCGTCCGAGCCCCGTGTGTGAAGTCCTGGCTCCGAAGCCAACGCCTGCAACGCTTATTTCGTCATTTCCATCACATTAACAGGCGAGGATAAAGTCACGGGCGACCGCATCTGGCGCCGCTACGAGCTCAGCATCCTTTTGTATCCTGACTCGAGTGAAGCGAGCGAGCAGCTGGACGCTGAGCACCCTCCCTCCCCTTTGTCACTGCCTCTCATGCCCGTGGCTCCCTGGCCACGTCTCCGGCGTGAAAAATGGAAGTCTACAAATCATGCTGCCAGTACCTTTTTGTAATTCTTTCCCAGCCAGACGCGCACATTATCAAACTGAGAGACGGTATCGGACGCTTCGAAATATTTGACATTCGGGCCGCCGTCTTTCTTCCGTACCGCCATCTTTGCCTGCAGACAACTGGACGACGTCGGCCGCCACCCAGAGGCAGCGCGGTGATACTGCAACACACTTACTGTATTACAACTGAATGTCCAGCAGAGGTCGCTGTTGTAGTCCCAAAAAATGTGGTTTTTACGCGTGGCATCAGATATTTAAAATAAACGATGTAAATTAAATGAAACGAAACCCCAACATAAAAGCAGGAAGATGACAAAACGCCATTTAAAATCGCTATCTAAGAAAGATGGTAAAATAATATTTATGATTTATTTTAAAGCACAACTGATTTTTTTAAGATTGATTCGTTCCGTGAACAAGCTTGTAATTTAATTTATTTGCAGGCATATAGAAATCAATTTACCCATTGAAATTAATTGAAACACCAAAACGCCCCCCCCCCCACACACACACACCGACCCCCAAAATCGCTACGTTTCATGTGTTTTTAATTAATAAATGAGCTCTTTAAGCAAACAAAAAGTTTCTGTCGTGGCCTTGTCCATATATGGTCATCACGTGGTCTGTTATTTTCACAAATTTACCAAGTGTTGAAAATAGCTCACTTTCTTGGATACTTCAGCTGTCTAAACAGTGTGTAATGCTGTGCTACGTCTTCCTCACTACTGGAAACTTGCAGGCAGCATTCGGTCGCCTCAAGATTTAAAGTCTGCTTCTGGATTTTACCTTTTTTTTTTGTCTAAAATGAGTGAAGTGTTAGGTTAGATACAGTTGAGTAGGCTCAGTTAAAAAATAAAATAAATAGCTGTTAAATGCTTCGTTAGAGAAGAAATCAAATGTGTTAGCATTGTAGCCTATAGATGTTTTTTTTTGTAATTATGATGCGATAGTGGTGTTAAGTAGAGAGCACTCATGTTGGGCTCAGACCTTGAGAATGAGTAAAAAGGTGAAATATTGGATTTTGGGGAGGCATACACACACTGAGTAAAATGTCACTTTCATTATGCTAGATAATGGTAGAGCAAACATACAGTTTTTGCCATCTCCCGAAAAGTGAGAATTTTGGAGGTGCGAGGATTCCGCTCATAGCCATCGATATATAATTTATGGTGGTTTTATTACACATCCTAAAATGACATAATAAATAAATGATTGTGTGGCAATGCTCTTAATCAGGGGTGGAGAACCTAGGGCCTGTGGGGCATTTGATGTGGCCCATCATGCAATTCAAAATTCAAACAAAACCTGTGATGATCTGTTATAATACACAAACATTTTAACCAACAAAATCTTGTAACATACTTTGTAATAATAAATACAGTACAGTATATGTTTGATCATTGCAGCATATCTTTATTTTCACAAATGTATTTTTACGTCCTCTTGTTATGTAACCATCAAAATCTACTCAATTATAGATTATTAAAAATATTCTTAACATGAAATATGGAATAAAGGAAAATGTCGACAGCATACAGACAAGTCTGATTGTGTTCAGCTCACTGACCTTTTTACTTGTTCTCATTTATTCAAGGCTTAAATTAACTGCGTGTGTGTGCGTGCGCGTATATGTGACCAAAGCTAATTTGCAAAAGTCCAAAGACAACATTGAAAAGTACAAGTGCAACTGGTATTCCTCAGACTCTGCATGTGTGTGTGTGAGTGCGTTTGAGAGAGCTAGCGAGTGAGAGAGAGGCCTATTGATTATTTTAATCCGTCTATTTGTGAGTCTGTGATCCTCTTGGATCGGCCTGCCACAGAGGGATTGCTAATGGGGCTGAACGCTTCCCTCCTCAACCCTCACTCCCTGTCCAATTAACTTAACGTTGGAATCTGCGAGGGGGAGCATTGGGATTCACTGAGGGTTGAGGGGAGTGTGGGGGATGACAGCCCCCCCAACACCCCCATGTCCAACAGCTCAAAAAGCTCTCGTCTGCACCACATTCAAAACTCCTTGCCAAGAATGGTACTCACTCTCAACTTTGATTAAAGATCAATCCCTGTGTCGTCATTTTATTTATTTGTGTCGTTTTCTAAGCATGTAGCTGCGTCACAAAGGACAAAATTCAAATAGGGCAAAAGGCGATTCAAACAGGCAAAGCAAGATCCAGTTGTGTTTGAATGTTTATATACCAAAAAAAAAGATATGTAAATTTATGAACACAACTGCAAAAAAAACAAAACAAAAAAACCCGTCACTTAATGACATAAAAATGATATGAATCAACATCAAAATTCACATGATGTACATCTCTATTCCTGTCAATTTCAACCTCTGAAAATATTAAAACAATTGACACAGGATTTTATGGGCATTATTTTCCTCATCATACAGTGGAATCTGGAAACTTTCAAGCACAACTGTATATGGATAGATGGATAGATAGATGGATAGATAGATAGATAGATAGATAGATAGATAGATAGATAGATAGATAGATAGATAGATAGATAGATAGATAGATAGATAGATAGATAGATAGATAGATAGTTATCTACATGTATCTGATAGATAGAGAGATAGATAGATAGATAGATAGATAGATAGATAGATAGATAGATATCTACATGTATCTGATAGAGAGAGAGAGAGAGAGAGAGATAGATAGATAGCAAACTAGCTAGCTAGTTATCTACATGTATCTGATAGGTAGATAGATAGATAGATAGATAGATAGCAAACTAGCTAGCTAGTTATATACATATAGATAGATAGATAGATAGATAGATAGATAGATAGATAGATAGATAGATAGATAGATAGATAGATAGATAGATAGTGTCACATGGATAAGCCTCACTTTGTAACGGTGGGAAAAAAAGGACAACAGCTGTTTAGATTTTCTTTATTATCACGTTCCATGTAGTTCAAGTGTTGAGAATGCCACGTACAACCAAGCTTACAAAGTACAGTGACAACAATGGATGCACACACACAGGTGACAGCGGCAGACGACACCGCTGGATGCGGCATGGCACGCAAAAGGAATGTTTGTGTACCACCTTTCGTCAGAACAGATTCACATCCACAGTCACGCTATGAAGCATCGCTCACAGGGGCCGAAAAGTCTCTGGCATACGTCAAGCGCTACAATGCATGTGTTTCAATGATCCTTTGTTTTAATAGTCACATATAATCAGTTGGCTACATTGGCATATATTTCTTAATGCACATTTTCAACATGACATGCTTCTCTTCTTCTGCCAGCACACAGACAGAACCTCCATCCCCCTTTCATCTTTTTTTTTTTCTATAGACACAATTGACATCCACATACATTCAATAATCCAGTCTCTGGTTCGTGTTTTTTATTCCCCCAAATGTCGAACAACATTGGCACAGACTGCATCCTGGAAAATCCATGTCGCACTGCTGTTCGTATCACGAGGATCAGCTTGTCCGATCTGAGAACAGTCTCATGCATGAACAGTGAAAGGCACAGAAACACATGTGTATGCCTGATACGTGTCAATCAGTCACCTGCATTTGAAAAACACCTTTACTGAAGTACATCCACAAGTAAAATGAATGAAATAGTCAGTCACTTTGCTTGATTTTGATGAGATGCTGCTACTGTGACCGATACTCTTAGCTTGGCATAAAGCAAAGTAAACATAGGTTCTGTTCAAAGCTACAGTGGAACAACTATCTGTACAATAAATACGATTTTGAATCTTCAATTTTCTGTTTTGTACTGATTTTTCTATGAAACTTTAATACACAGCTTGGGCCTCAGTGGAGATGTGAGGTCATGTTACCCTCTTGTTGCCATAGTTGCTGAAATTGTGGAGAAGAAGGCACACAAACCATTCACAAACATGTTCACTATGACCTGATAAAAACTGGAAAGTCTTTTGTTTGTTTGTGTTTTTGATGTTTCACAGAAGACAACAGTCTCAATCCAAACAATCCCTTCTGTGGTAACTGGAAAAAAAATAAAAAAATCCAAAAAAAATCCATGGCACCGCTTTGTTCTTGGCTACATTCACTGCGGAGAAATGTCAAACTAAACACAATCAACAGACATTGGCGAGCATGTTGCATCATATTTATGTTTTTATATGTTGCACAAAAACACTGCTATGGTTTCAATTAACTTGGGGCATATTTTGAAAACCAACCTTCCCCAAAATATTTAATATTGAATTAGCTATTACGGTACTTTCTATAACTGAAACTGAAACTTCTACCTCAGATGGAAATAGATAAGACATAAAACAGCTTTTTTTGCAGCAGAGTCAGACACATTATCAGCTACAATCAATATATTTATGATTTTTTTTCTACCCAATGCTGAAAATGTCTAAATTCAATTCATTTGTGTAACGTGTGAGTCTGAGCAAAAAAAAAAAAAAAGAAAGACGCTGTTCATGGCACAGAATTACAACTAACCAGGTGTTTGTCTGAGGTAAATGTTAACTGATAAAAATACAATTATATATTCATTTGCTAGAAACGCTCTTCAAAATTGGCATGACCAAACGGCAATGAAATCACAGTCTGTTAGACGCAGAAGGGCGACGACGGAGAGATGGCGTGTCAGTCGGGGTAGACGAGGAAGCCGGAGAAGGTGCTGTATTTGTTGGTGTTGCCGCCGTGAACTTTGCCACCGTCCAGCTGCACGCACACTTCGTCGCCGACGTCCAGGTGCAGGATGACACTGTTGGACGCGTAGTCGTAATTCTGGTCTGCGTCTTGGGCGATGGCACTGGCCCTCACCTGATGAAATGGGGGGGGGGGGGTTAATAAAATACTTTGAAAAAGAAAATAGATGAGAATGGCGCTCGCTTGTGGTGTCACGATAAACAGAAAAAAAAAGTGGCCGAAACAATTTTATGACAAACAGTAAAATATTTATGTTTTAGTGTTTTCCAATTTCTACAGCCAGTGAACACTAGTCTGCTCCATCTATATCAAGGTAACAATGACATTTTAAATCTGTATCAGAATCTTGGTGTATTCCTGTCCTGTGTTAAAAAAAATAAATAAATAAATAATACGTAGATGAAATCTTGTCACAGAAGAGTAGACTGTTCTGGAAATTGTACACATACCAGCCACAGCATAGTGTACAATTGCACTATAATTGAATAAGATCCAGTGCAATGTTGTAGAAAAAGAAAAGAAATCTGCATTTCCAAATATGGTCATGCTCAAAATTGATTGAAGCTGTCCAAGGTATTACTTTAACAATGCATGGAATTTATTTTGAACCCTCCAGAGTCAAGTGTACGATTTGACACTCCACTTAATTTTCACGTGGTAAAAAATAACTGAATACATGGTATTTTTTTTCTAGTTATTTATTTTTTTTTATCATGTGCAACCGATGTAAATGTTCAAATTAAGTAAACCCAAACTAATGATTTTTTTTTCTCTGAGAAACAAATCTTTTAAAAATAAAATAAATAAAATAAAACAAAACAAAAAAAACATGCCAATATTCAAACCATCATGATGTGTGACATTAGAAGGTGTGTTTTGCCTTGTCTTGTACACAATACCAGTATTGTGTAATGTTTTGCAGGAAAGCAGCAGAAGTAGTTTGACAGTGTCTTGTTGTAAAGGATATCTTGAACCAAGTGCACTTAACTCATTCACTGCCATTTTCACTGAAGCAAACCACTTCATCGGGGGGAGCATATTTCCATCTGTTTCCGGTTTGCAGCAATTAGTATTAAAATATAGCTACATTTCATCATTATTCACAAAACTGTTTAAAACAGTGGGGAAAATAGTCTTTTGCAAAATGGCCCTGCTTGATTCCTTATACTCTGCTGCCACCTGCTGGCCGTTTGAGTAATAACTACAATTTCTTCAACCGTTTTTTACAGTTGAGAGGGTGCATCAAAGCCTTCTGTATGCTCTAGCATGAAAAAAAAAAACATTGAAAAAAACGCATAAATACGTCTTTGGCACACTTAAAACATGTAAAATAGAACGTATTTATACGTTTTGGGGAGCAAATGAATTTTAAAGACAAAAAGACTGGGCAAGTGTTCTCCTGAACCTTACAACAAAGATGAAAAGAAAAAAGAAAAAAAAGATAATAACCGTGCTGATCATGTACATCAGTTGCACATGAGTAAAATGTAGTAAACTGATGTAACTTCCCTCTCATCTCCTTGAAAATAATTGATACATATGTTAATGGACAAATGTGCAACCAATGTTCAAATTAAATATTTTTACTGGTATATATTTAAAAATGGTTCATGAGGCTTAAAGGTCTTACATTTTTTTTGTGGTGTCAGTTATGAAGACCAAACAAAGTCCATCCACCCAATTCTGTTTATCCTGCTGAGGGTTTGTGGTGTGCTGAAGCTTTTTCCCAGCTGACTTTGGGCAAAAAGGCAGACTAACCCTTACCCGGTCTCCAGTCAATCGCAGGACAAATCATCCCCGACTGGGAACTGAACCTTGCCCTCTCCGCACACACCAGTCAGACAAGTGAACCACGACACCCTCAGTAAATAATTTAAAATAAGTCATCAGCTGTGAGGCTTCATTCCAAATCCTCTCCTTGCGAACATTAATATCAACCAAAGAAGTGGCGACAACTGATGATCACGGCACATGTTTACACAACTGTTAGCAAATGGGATCTAATGATGTCTCCACAAGCCAGAAACGCTTTCATTTGAGCTCGTGTGCCACCTGAAGCCGCCGACGCAGCTGCTAAATGTTTGTCATGTTCATTCCTTCCTCTCAAATTTCCTCCAAAGATTTATTCGAACACATTTCAAGGAGGGAAAATTGGCACCGTGATGGCGGAAAGGACAGCTGCATTCATTATGGTGATAGGTGGTCCTTATTTTATCCAACTCTGGAAGCAAATCTGTTTATAATGAATTGTGCCATCATTGGGTGAGGAACCAGCCATCCAAGCACACGATTGTGGGGGTGAATAAATGCACATACATATTAATGAGTACAATTATGATACTATGGCTGCTACTACTTCATTCCTGTCTTCTGCACCATTGGATGGACTAATTTTGCATTCTTGAAAATTGGTAAATGAGACGTATGACACCAGGAGTTTCAGAGGTTCGACCTCAAGTCTGGCAAGTGAACCACTACACATCCATTCACATGCAAACAATGATTATACATCATACTTCAGAATACTACATAATCTAGAATATACAGTAATGTAGAGTACTTATTTCCAACAGTTGATATCACCATTTAACACAAATAGTTTTACATGGTATGTAATTAGAGTGCACGTGTCTGTAACATTTCTGAATGATGTTATTCAATATACAGTCGACCACGTTTAAATTTTTTCCTTACCAACTTCTCTAACTCTCTTGCTGTCAAAAAAATCTATCTATCTATCTATCTATCAACCTACCTACTCTACCTAGCTAGCTAGCTAGCTAGCTAGCCTAATCATATAACATTATGGTACTTTGAAGAAACAAAAAGAAGACCCAAATTTAGCTGTTTGTCACTTATATTTATAGTGTGTTAATACCTACATGTTAAAGCACACCATATTTCGTTTTCACAAAAGTCCACAATAGCTTAATGCTAACATATAATGTCATCACCATAGACAGGCTAACGGAAATTAGCTTAGATGTTACAGGTATGAAATGGTAATTGTGAGCACAAAACCACTTTCACTGCGTGAACATGAACTAATGGTGCATTCACTATACATTTTCTCCACAAAAAACCCCCCCCAAAAAACGGGGGGAAATGGTGGAGACAAACATCCCAAAAGGGAAATAAAAAGTGAAACATAATTAAAAAAAATAAAATTAAAAAAGAATTTTAAAAAAAATCTGCAAAATATGCTAAGGGCGAAATTTAAATTGTTTTAAACACCTACATGTTCAAGTAAACCATATTTCATTTTAACAGAAGTCCACAATAGCTTAATGCTAACATATAATGCCAACACCACAGACAGTCTAACGGAAGTTAGCTTAGATTGTATGGTAGAGGTGAACCGTCAAACAACTGCTACTTTGGAAAGAAATTTGAAGCAATGTGGCAAAACTTTTGCACAAGAAATGGTAATTGTGAGCACAAAATAGCACTTTCACTGTGTGGAAGCCAACATGAACTAATGGTGCATTCACGATACGTTTTCTCAACAAAAACATAAATAAATAAATAAATAAATAAATCAGGAAGGAAATAGTGGAGACAAAAATCCCCAATGGGGAAATAAAAAGTGAAACATATATATTTTTTAAAAATGGGTAAAAAAAGTGGGAAAAAAGAAGAAGAAAATCTGCAAAATATGCAAGGGTCAACTGCAACGTATTAAAAAAAAATATATATATATCAAGGCTACCAAAACTACTGTTGCAGAGGTGACAATGGGTAACAATAAATGTACACTGTTTTATAATCTGTACATTGACTACTTTTCATTTTGCCAGTGTCATTTTATCAGTGCTGTCCCATGAAAAGATATATCTGCAGAAATATGAGGGGTGTAGTCACGTTTGTGATATACTGTACATAAGTAAAATACATACTGCATAAAAAAAGAAACCCGTTTCTCACCACTGTTTGTTCTTGTAAAAATTGTCTAATCAAATGATTTTATCACAATTTCACAAACAACACAAAAAAAGTCCTTATTGCAGTTATCTGCCAAATTTGTTGTTGTCGAGGTTTTGCGTTAGTCCCTGAACCCCAAAAGTGGTTTCTATCACACATTTTCTTATTGGATGTCAGATGTCTCATTTTTCTGTAATGCAGAGAAAGGCTCCAGCAGTCATTAAGCTTTTCCGACTTCCATGTGATTACAAAGAAAACTCAAATCAGTCTTCCATCGAATGATTAGCTTCCTTTTCTCATTTCATCATTTTAACTCATTACACAATCAATTTCTCTGTGGAGACAACGGCTCTATTTAAAATACGTGAGTAATTTCATTCTTCGTAGTAAGACAGAAACAAATCGATACATCCCCTTTGTTTTCATTCAACGCACACCACCGCACTAATTGTTGTCTGTTCGTCCACACCTCACCCCACCCCCATCATCCCTCACCCGTCCGCACCGCCGTCGCTCCCTCTTCATTCCGGGCCCTTCTATCCATCTTTTTGTGTCCTTACACTTCAGTGGGATGCCGGTCACGCACACATTTTCTCTCCTCACCATGGCGGTGTTGGCGGGAGCAGCGACTAAGCATGTCCCTGTCCGGTCTAAATCGGATTGATTAACGGCGTGCTGCTGTGGCAGGTCTCCTGGGGACCGCAGCACTCCCCCACCCACACACACACACACACAACACTCCTCCCTACATCCAGATGCACCCGGGTAGGCTATACACACTTGCAGGCTTCGGTAATTGGTAGTCGGACAGCCATGGCAGCTCAGCGCCTAATAGGTCCAACCCCTCAATAACGCTACACAATCACAATAAATGTGGGATAGGCTGCAATGGTCAAATGGACCCATGAAATACTAGCATTCCCCATCATTCTATACAAACCACTCTCATTCCATCCGTCCTATTCTTTACAATGTGTGCTGCAGAACATATAAGACAGCTTTTTTTTTTTTATTAGCGTTTCATTGGGGAGACTGTTTTGGTAGGAAGGGACAGAACAATTCCCCGAAGGAGGCCTAATGGGTTTTTGGAGAACTATAGAAGGAAAGCAATTCTGACATCTTGTACATCCAACATCTGTCTACATGGTTGAATGGTACAACTCCCCTGATACTCTCCTCAGCTGAGTTGCAGGCTGACAGGTGGCTGGAACACGCTGCAAATAAACACTATGCCATTTCAATTTGAGCTTTTCTCTTCTGTGCATTGACATGTAGACCAATTGTTTTTTAAAATGTCATTTTTGTTCATATACATTGTTATACATCCTTCAATGCAGGGCGAAATGCTCTGAGACATAGTCTTTTTTTTTTTTTTTTTTTTTTGTCGAATGGTCATCTCTTAGGTACAAATGACAATAACACAACAAAATTGATTGTGATTTTACTAAAAGTGCACTGTTATATGTTAAAATATCTCTTCAAGAAATAAATAAATTGAGAGAAGCGACAGAGAATTGTTGGATCAAAATTAAATTGATAATTTAAATGAAAATGCTCAAGATCAGGAGTCAATCATTTTTTTCCAAACTGGGAAATTACCTTTATGTTATTATTTATGACTATAAAGATCAATTTCTCCCAATAATTATTAACAATTTATTGCTATACATCTCTGCAGTTGTTTACATTCTCAAATGATCGCTTGTACAGCATTCCTAGGAAATGACAATGTCGCATCACTGGTGAGCTATTTTTAGATCAGCAGCAAGTTAAAGCATTTCATTCAGATTGTTCAAGCATAGCAAATGAAGTGATCGGTAATTATTATGTGATAATGTTCAAAATACTGTATTTCTTTTTTTAAAAAAATGCTGCTTTTAGTAATGAATATATTTTAATTATACATCATGAATTCAAGTCTGTTTGTTTTAATCTTTCAATTTTCATTTTCAAAAACTGCTGGTCTGAATGGTCATTATCTAAAAGCAATGATATTAATGGCGGCTTATTAAAATGGCCTTTTAAAAAATGAACATCATCTAATTATATTAGCTAGCCTAAAAGGACACCTTGTTATTTATAGCTTTTTATGCTTGACTTTCATAGAGACAACACGTGTGTTAGCGATCGTCGCCTCGGTCAGTGGAGATGCTGACATTTAATGTTTTTTTTTTTCCCCCTTACTTTTATGGCCATCCATTTATAATCATTTTCATATAGTATTTAAGAAGTTACTGAACTTATAATACTAATTTTGGATTTGTTAGTGGTAGTTGTGATAGGTTTTACTGCATCTAAATTATGAAGATCTTTTCAAATGTTAAATAATGTACAGTGCATGCTTTTTAGGGTTAAAGGTCATGATTTAGTTCAGACCTTTAACAATGTTCATTCACGTGTGGAGGAAGTTGACCTCTGAAGACTTTTTCTTAAGTTGTTGCAGTTGTTTCCACTTATTAAGCCAATTGGATGCTTCTTTTTTTTTCTCTCTACCACTTCTGCAACATTTCTAGCAGAGATTTGTGAGCCTGTGTGCAGCGCAGATGAATCTAAGCTTCTGCTGTCACTTACAATCACTGTGAAAGTGCTTGTTTCCTGAAAGTGGGCAGGAGGTGCTGAGACTTAGGGAGTGAAAACAAGTGAGGAAAGGCAAATCAGGATTATTGTCGACAACGGAGGCGAGCGATAGTGACAAGGAAGTGGATTTCTGCCGGTGGGTCCAAAGTTGTTGCGCTTGATCCTTCGCCGCCGGGAAGAAAGGGGCACCCCGAGGGACAATAGAGAAGATTACACTCCCTCCACTTTTCATGTAAGAGGAGAGTGGATGGATGGTTAACTCACAATAGCATTTATACTAGTGGATGACCGTGTCGACTGGATGATTTTGATGTCTCCGAAAAACAACAACAAATAACCCCGAGTTAGTATTTTGCCTAACTCAGGCGTTAGCTAGTTAGTACATACTCACGAGACTCACTATGTGACATTATACGTAACTTACTTTATTGTTTGTCATATGCTAACGATGATCATGCTATTAGCTAACACTAATCTGTTCATCTAACAAGACTGAAGCGTGACTTAGCATTTTTGCTGTCCACTTTGGTGACAAAAAATAAAGCTGCCAAATTGTGGGCAGAGAAATGTGTTGTGTCACTGAATGGTTTGCTGGAATGCTTTTATGTTGAAGGCCCGAATGGTAAGGGAAACAGATGCGCCGATTTGACAATAAAGTAACTTCTTGCTGTCTGTTGAAATCACGAATATGAGCAAAATACAACAAAATTCAGTATGAGAGCGGTATTGTTTAAAACCATGGGACCAAACCCTGGAAATTGGTTAGCGGACTTCCTGTCGATGCAGCAATAACTAGAATAACAATGGGTTGATGATTACATTTATTGGTTTGCTGAAATGCTATTTTCTTTATGTATGGCATCTTTGGACAAAAATTTGATATGATACGAGGATATGTAGATACAAAAGAAGCCTCCATATTGGATATTATTATCTTTGGTAGTTCTCAAAAACATCTTGTGCAGTTAAAGTTGCGCCAGGTAATTTGTTCTGGTCCCCTTTTACTATTTGCAATATCCGCTTATATCAGAATACGTTCAAACTTGGATTTCCTTCACGAGTGAGGAGAAGGCCCACAAAGAATATTTTCTTCACTTTTGTGTTGTTTCACAGTGCTTCTTAATCCTCCAGTAATAAAACTGACAGGATTGGTTCACTGTGATGTACGGACCTTTCACAGCGGAGCGAGGCCACTGAAACGGTCTCTTAAAGTCACCACAGGGATTGTTGAGGGTGAACTGGACGAGAAGGTCAATTGAATTTTTATTTTTTTTTCTCCATTTGGTTAAAGGTGCCATGTTCTTCCTGCCTCTATCTACATGTACCAGTCAGAGGTTTTCTGTTTCCATTATGCAGGTTGACAAGGAGCCTTTCCCGCACCCTCTAATTGGCATATAAATGCTAATATTTTTCCCTGACACTCAAGACCCTTGGTGTCAAGACGCTGATTAGAAAGTCTCTAATTGGCTGGAGTTGGACATCTTTGAGGTTAAAGGAGAAAAATTAATCACATGAAATGGAAAAAAGACCACATGAGTTATAATAAATGTACTATTATTTTATACTACACTGTTTTTGCTCTGCTATGAAAATTTATTAGAACACCAGCATTGTTATATGCTTTAATGCGGACTCTTTCAATTGTAGTGAGCACTTGATGTTTTACCGTTTTAAACAGGAATAAGGAATTGAATTGCATTTACAATTTTACACCTAAATTTTTATATTTTGGTCATTACAAGTGCTGTTAATAAGGCCAAATATATTCATTCTTTTACCAAGGTAACATGAATTTTGGTTGTTGGTTATCTTTCAACTTGAAATGTGACTAAAGACTGATATGCAGTATGTTATGTTACAAAATAAATGTACTGTAGGATATATTTGTTCTTTTCATTTTGTATTTTGATAAAACGCCACAATGAGTCAGACAGTTTCTCAATGTACGTATCAAATCTTCTAAACGTGTAGTTGATTAGAATGCTCTATCAACTAATCATTTAAAAAAGGTAAGGGTCATTTACAGACAAAGTGAAGTTCCAGTTGCACAACTAATGTGTGCGTGGTTGGGGATCACTGTCTTCGACATGTAATTAGTAGCTAGCACCTTCCACATGTCACACCTTCCTCGTGTGAGCATCTGGTCATACATTTAATTGCATTTACGCCGGTCATCCAAATACATCAGCACAATCGAATCACATCCAATTGAAGAACTGTAGCGATTAATTTTGATTGACTCTCCGAGAGGCATTAATTTTACATTCTATCATCTTGGTCAAACTGGAATAATATGATAATAACAGTTATGCTAGCTTACTTAGCAACATGACAAAGAGAAAATGAAGCTCCCAGTATGATGCAGCACAGTTTTACATTACAATTAACCCAAGTTGAATAAGAAGAAAATTAACAAACAATAACAGGTCGGTAGTAATCGAGCTACATGTACTTCAGATTTATTTTTACTTTGGTAACTTTCGTTAACTATTTTATAATTTTGTCTATTTGACATTCATTCAGATTCATGTTACCCATATTTATTATTTGGATGATTAGTTTTTACTTTTATTTGAGTCATATTATTGTAAATTAACAGTACTAGTGTACAATTTTTGACTAATCAACTCACATCAGCAAATTAATTGTAATTTTTAAATGTATAATTGTACGTTTTTTGTTATGTGCTGTGGTTGGATCCCAATGCGCAGACAAAAATACGATTTTAACTCTTTATTCACATCGAGAGGCGGGAAACAACGAGAGTTGCACAGAGGAACAGAGGTAATAATCCGACAAAACACACATTTCTTAGACAGCTTATATAGACAGTGAATCGATCTGATTGGTTGTAGCTAGACATGTGGCTAACAGGACTGACATGGAATTATCTGATTGGCTGGTGACCAGATAAAGAGATTAAAGATTCTTGACATCACATAGCTCCTGACATCACATAGTGTTTTACCAGTTGAAACCGGATGCTGTTACATCAGTTCAAAACAGACGCTTGACCACACAGTCATAACCCTTGCATGACCCGTCACCCTTGCATGACCCTAGTCATGACATATTTTAGATATAGTAAAGGACAAGGTGTGGTATTCCGAATAAGATATTTGCAACATTAATGGTCTTTATTTTTCACAATTGTGAAAAGCTATGCAATAAACACCACAGCTCATCATGTTCTTTGTCTTCTTCTTGTTGAAATGTTTTCATCCAGTTAGTGCATTTAATTTTGCTTCAAGACATCATTTATTAACAACTAAGTCCACACAATTGATTATTAAATCGATTATTAAATATAATGACCAATTAACAGCTTGTAAAACTCCGTGTTATCTTATTATTTTTCTATTTACTTGCCATCTATTTTATTCATAGAAACCGTTACGCCCACAGATAACGTACAGCGGAAATCATTAAACTGTTGTTTCTTTTGCCATAGCAGTTATCGTTGACTTTTGAAGGCAACGCTTTACATACAGGGCCTAGAAATAATGAGTTTTTAAAAAGAAAGGCACCTGCAGCAGACACGGCACATATATTATCCTCACCCACACACCCAATCTTTTCCTTTCACTCCAACTTTTACACCTTGCATTGTTAAGGCCGAGTCTCCGCGGAGCGCGTGTCAGAGCATTTTGTTGGCTTTAATAAGGCCGCTGCCTTATTAAAGGCAAGGTTTATCCAGCAGTCTCCTTGCGCTGTACATGTTTGATTCAACCTGTTGCCACAGTCACATAATGAGGTCACTCAATGTCAACAGCAGAGATGCATTTTTTGAGCAAAATATAGAAATGTTCTGACTGGTGATGTCATTGAAAGACGGGGGCGCGTGGGCGCTGCCGGACAGCCAAATGACCAACCTTGGACTCCTCTTTCGGACCAGCTATAAATATTCTTATTATCGCTCCTTGCTCATCAGTGTAAAGGGCAAAGTACAACTGGGTGGTGAATTATATATCAATTGAAAAGGTCGTCTTCCTCAACACCTATCTGAATCTTGAATTATGGGAGACAAGGAGAGAGGAGAATTTCTTCCACTTGAGATCTGAAAAGTCAACTTGCACATGGCAACAATTTCTTCATCAGCTTGCGATTGTTTCAAGCATCTCTACTTTTTCCTTCAGAGGACGCCGGCGTGTTTGCATTCTCCTTCTTTGTCCGGTCTCATGTGGAAATCCATCCATCTCTACCTTGGCTCACCTGTCTGACTGCTGCCTGTCTCTGCAGGCGTCCCTCCCAAGCCCGTGTCTGCCTCTTGTCCCCCACTGACAACACAGTGATCATCACCTGGTTGATGCTGTTGATACATGCACATGATTACGGCCCTATGAAATGTTAGGATCATTTGCGGGAACATGACAAGCCTAAACTTCAACTAATGAAAAGGTTATGACTGTAGTTAAATTGTATTATGTGAGAGACAATTAGTCATTAGGGTTTTATAGGGATGTATTTTGTTAAATTGTGATTTGGCCGTTTGCTGAAGGGGCAAGTGTGTTAGTGCCCTACTTAATCCAGCAGATGGTGCTGTGATGTTTTAAAAAATATATATTTCAGCATGGATTCAAGAACAAATTTAGATTGAATTGTTTACTAGTTTACGTCGCAGCCATTTTAGAGCATTCTA
This sequence comes from Festucalex cinctus, assembly GCF_051991245.1. Lineage (NCBI taxonomy): Eukaryota > Metazoa > Chordata > Actinopteri > Syngnathiformes > Syngnathidae > Festucalex > Festucalex cinctus. Next base: position 18,035,572 of record NC_135418.1, on the reverse strand, counting down.
ACTATTTCAACACTGACCAGGTGAAACAATAGACTCTCTCCTTTTACCATGGACAAAATTATATTTTGCCTTTTTCCGTTCTTTTATAATCAGCAGTAGAACAAAGGCAAGTTTAACAAAACACAACTGTTTCTCCCACTGGACTAAAATGGTGGATCGCTGCCATCTACTGGTGGTTGTGCGTAATTAAAGTTGTTTCTGATATTGAAATTTACAGTGAACAGTTAAGTGCTAATCCAAGTTCCTCATTTTCCCAATTAAGGTTATTGAAATACCATTAACCTGTTCCAGCACCACCACCCAAAAAAACAAATTCTGGTTGTGTTTTTAACACTTTTACCGCCACACATTATCAAAAAAGCTTTACTATGACAAAGGCTTTGAGATTTTACGTCATCCTTGAAAACATGTCATCAGATTTCATCAGATTTCGTCATGTTGCTATTGTAATTCCATACACCGGCAGCCCATTGAGAAAATATATAATTCTGCCATCTGCTGGCCATAGATAGAGTGTTTTTGATTTCACAACTCATTGACCAGGCAACGCATGCTGCACTTAGACGGTGAACTGCCCATTGATAAAAAAACAAAAACAAAAACAAAAAAACGGAGTTGACATCATTTAACGTTTATGGCGGCATACATCGTGATGTTACTAATCGTTATTAAACGTTTTTGGCAGTCAAAGATCGCCTATAAAAACAATAAGAAAAATCTAAAGAAACAGTGATATCATATGACAATGTGTACTGTAATTTTTGCATGTACTGTAGTATCTGTGTGTTCCTATGTGCCGTTGTGTGTGAGCGTGTGAGCATGGACCTGAGACAATTTGTGTGTTCGACTATTTATTCCGTTCAATAAACAAAGAATGCATCTGGGAATGTGGCCGTCCTTGCCCACGTGCAAGGACATTACCATACTTAACTTGCTAAATACTGTTCTCACTTCACTGGAACGGCTCTCAACACAAACAAACAAAAATATAATCAACCAAGCATACTGAGCAACACGGCATTGTGTCTCAAGTTTGAAAGTCTGGATATTTGTTTTTAGACAATAATGAGTGAAAATAGCTCAGCAAGATGCTTTTGATTAAAATTGTCAAAATTGATAGCTGTAATTCTTTTGCGCAGGAGGAGGCACCAGCCACGAATGTAAGTTTGCGTGGAGATTCATTTTTGTAAGTGACACAGAATATTCAACAAGTTTTTGTTTTTGTTTTTTTTGGTATTGCATCATTCATGGCACTAAGACCATGGAAAGACAATTAGGTGAAGATGATGTAACCAGTCATTCGCTTTGTGAAGTATTAAAGGCTTTTTGTCTCGTCGGGGGTTCGGCGTGAGAGCAGACTTCCATGAAGACGGCTGGTGCCATATTCCCATTACTATTTTAATCAATGACATCTGAGATAAAAACGCCCATTTGAGAAAACCACAATATTAACATCACTACTAGGGATGTCACAATAAGGGCAATATCGTGATATCGCGATATTAAAGCTCCCACAATATCGTCGTCGTCATGTTCACAATATTTAAAAGGAACACATCTGTTAAAAAAGTAGGGTTGATTCCCATTTGTGCAGTTCTAGCACCCTCTAGTGGCTAGTTTATTAGTGCAATTTCATTTTCATTAGGGATGTTTTGGCCTTCTATGTTTAAAATCTATGCTAATTGTCAGATTAAGGGGAACCGAATTTGCTTGTGAAGCGATCAATGTGTGCTTGCATTACTAAGTAAGTGCCTCAATATTGTTATTAAAGATTGTAGGTGGTTTATATGCGTCGCTGTTATGTACAAAAGCACAATAATGTGTTTTTTTGGGTTTTTTTTTTTGTATGAGCTCTCTTTTTTACAATATTGTGATCTTTTTTAAATATCGCCAACGCACCCACAATATCGTGATAATTAAGGTATTGTGACCTTCATGTGATAATATCGTATCGTGATGTTTGGATATCGTTACATCCCTAATCACTACAAGATAAAAAATATGTTGTAACGATTGTGTCCGTTTAGTTGAACAAGTTTTCAAGGTTGCCTTTTTGACCTCACTTGTTCACAAAAATAGACAGTAAAATTGGGAGGGAAAGATCAGCGCTGAATAGTGTTAAATAATTTAGCTGATGGAAAAGATAATTAATGGGGAAAGAGTCAATAGGCAGCGTGGCTGTAAAAGGGTATGTGTAAGGAGGGGCACAGGTTGAGTGGAGAAGATCTCATCTAAAGGCTATGAAAGATTTAACAGCAGAAGACGACAGGAATGACAATTTGAAGTCTCCTAATTTTATGTGGAATTGAAGTGCCTTCACTCTTTACATTGTGCTTTATGGACATCTTGTCACATCTATGAAAAAGAGAGTTTTTATTTTTTATTATTATTTTTTTACAGGCTTTATTGCTCACATAAATCTCTGCTCTATAAAAATGCATGTTTTTATCTGAAAAGCCAAACTGAAGCTACTTCCAGTGGTGTGTCAAAACAAACTGCTTTTACCAACTGATGAAGCACTGCTAATAGTGATCTAGACCTTTTCACTGCATGACTTTGCGAAGATCACCACCCTGCTTCCACTGATGTCAACTCCGCAAGGAGCCTCGCCTGTGTATCGGACCTCAAATAGAAATTGTCATCATTCTGCTGTCCATTGACAAACTTGAAGACAATCAGCTTGTGGCCAATGCTAGTAACTACTTTTATGCTAACATGGAACTTTAGAACTAGCAGGTCATTTGGGCCGCATTTTAGGGTGTTCCAGAAAGGGCACAAAAATAGACGGATAGACGTAAAATGTTTAATATAAAAAAATGGAGAATAAATGAAGTGGTGAGAGTTTATCACGCTACAAAAAAATAAAAATCTCCATCAGACTATCATCTGGTGGCTAACACTAGCTACTATTTCGCTAACATGGAAACCTTAGAAAGAACAGGTGCTGGTACCCAGGCACAAAAAAATGGGTGTTATACGCAAAATGTTTTATGTAAAATAATTTGCAAGTAGGTGAATCGGACATAGTTTTGATAAATTGTAAGACAATCAGCTTGTGGCCAATGTTAGCTACTCTTATGCTAACATGGAACTTCAGAACTAGCAGGTCATTTGGGCCGCATTTTAGGGTGCTACAGAAAGGGCACAAAAACCGACAATCACATGGCATGGGCTTCCTTGTTTGTTTGTCTGTTTGTTAAATTGGGTTTTTTCACCCTTTGTCCAATAGGGGGCACTACTGCATCTTTATGATTGCCAATGCCAACAAACGGCCAGCTATGGAATGCTAATGCAAGAACTGGCCAAAACAACGTCTTTTTATATTTAGCACACAAGGGTGAGTTTCCAACAAACAAACTACAGCATGATGACAGTTTAGTAATAGCTGAACCACTTATGTATTCTGTGAAACTGTGACAATATGACATAAATATAACAAAACATCCTTCCCAGTTTTAACACATGTAGCTAGACCAACCATCATCCTTTGAGGAAATACATGCAGCACCTAAGGACGTAGTTGACTATGAGTGACCACAAAGAGATTAGCAGTAAATGTTCCCATTCAAGCATTTTTTAAAACACATTTTCCTAATTTATGCTCATTGACAAGAATTGGGTTTTACAAAATCAGGGAAAATATTCCCCAAAAGATCAAGCATAAAAAAAATAAAAATCTGTTCAAAATTCTACGCCAATAGTATCCAAAACACAGTAAATGAGCAGCTGTTTTAAATTGTAAAAAAGGTCTACTTCACAATTCATGCAAACAGTGAAACAGTCACTACGCTAATTCCTTTTGCCTACTTTTCTTATTCAAGTATGCAAATCAGTAAAGCGGTGAACAAGAAACCATCAGTCTGACAGCTGCTGTCAGTTGTTTCACCAAGTAAATTATGTACTGAGCCATCAAACACAGCCATAGTTTGACTTGACCTGTTACAATACAAAGTATATATATATTTTTATATCCTCTTTTGCTGTTAATCCCCAGCATGTCAGTCTTCTATTCACCATCACACATGTCAGAATCAGAGCTCCTCAACAGAGCGAGGGCTGAGTACGCCAAGCTTGTCACCGATTTCCAGATGGAAGCGTTCAAGGTTTTAGTTAGACATTTGTAGGCTACTTGTTTATTTATTAGCGTTGAAGTCGCAGTTCCTCAGAGGCCAGTTGCCAGCTGTTGCATGCCGGCTTTGTTCCACCAAGATGTGGAGAATTGTTATCCCCTTGATCGCTTGCCTGTCAATCTCAGCTCCACTCTCCTTGCTTGTGATCTGTATAATTATTTGCACTTTTTGTATTCTAAGAATTTTTAGGCAGCTTTGCTTCACACTTCAATTTGATTCAGTGTTATTTATAAAGCGACAATTCACACAAAAAAAAGCGTCTCTCGGCACATGAAGCAGCTCCACACATTAAAGAATGCCAACTGAAAATCATGAATGTCTAATTCACCTCACAGATTATATTCTCAAAACACAAATGGCTCACATTTGTTTGTTATTATCTATTTTTAAACAACTAATTGAATTTGAAATCTGAGTTCTGATTTCAGTATCACATTATAACGTCGTAAATTTCACATTTTAGCCTGATAAATTTCAAGTTAAAATGTGATAAATTTAATGTTTTAACATAAGTTAGCACATTATTTGGGTATCTGTGTCTTCTTTTTAATGCTTTTAAAGTCTTTGTTAAACATTTGACCTTCCTTCCTTACTATGCTGTTAAAAAAAAAAAAAAAATCATCTTGTAATTTTTTAGGCTAAAACATGCAGTTGAATTGGAACAATTTTAGGATATAAATTATTGACATTTAGGGCAACAAATGTTAACACAACAAAGCAAGCAAGTCAATCAATTTGCTCTGTGTTTGTTGATTTTAGTTTTGATTGGATTTTGGTTTTGTCTTATTTCCTGTGTGTCTCTTTCTTCCACATCTTTCTCGTTAGGTTATTATGTCCACCTGTTCTCGTCATCCCAGTGCCTCGTGCCATCCAATCAGCTCCCTCAGCCACGTGTATCTTGTCCAGGTGTGTCTCAATATCTCGACATTTTGTTTGAATTAATGGTGCATTCGTGGAAGGAGGGAAGTCAGACATATTCCAGCTGGAATCTCCTAGTTCCACCCTCAAAACGTTCAAAGCGAATGTAAACAACAAAGATGGCTAATTCTGATAAATTGTTTGTAGTTCTGGTTAATGCAGTCGAAATCCCGTTGGATTATGTTTTTTTTTTCTTTCTTACAACTCATTTAATATTATAATAAATAAATAGATAAATATGTTTGTAATTGTAGCCTATAAATTAGGTTTTGCCAGAAATGCGGTATCTTGTCGCGTTAAAAACGTTAAATTTACCATGTTACAACGTGCAATTGATCACGTTTAAACATGAAATTTCTCTTGTTATATAATGTGATAGCAACGCAATTATATTGTAACATTAAATGAATCACCTTATAATTGAAATTGTTCATGTTATAATGTGCAAAATGCTGCAGTGAAGAAGAATTTTCTTAGGGAAACAGTACTTGTAAAAAATCTGTTAATAATGAAGACATTTTGGGAAATTCCTAGGGATGTTCAATACCACGTTTTTTTTTTCAGACCGATACCAGTACACATACTCAACTCTTCAGTAGTCACCGATACCAAGTACTGATATCACTAGTACTTTAGATGCATAACATGTCCTCAAAAAACAATGACAGATCATTTTAAAGAGCCTGTATCTCACAAAATAGCATTATTCCTTAAAATTGTAGAAAATTAATTGCAATTTTCACAAGTACCTTGAAATAAGGCTGGGTATCGGCTTAAAACCGGTATCTCGTACCGATAGTGAAATTGCTCCACATTTTCAGCCAAAAAGAAATACATTTAGAAAGAAACATGAGGTAGTTACACTTGATTAGCTTTTTTATGGCACCTGGGTAATGTTTTAGATTGACTGGTGACCAGTTTAGGGTGTAATCAGTTTTTTGCCTTTTGCTCAGCTGTGATTGGCTCCATTTTCCCTGCAAGCCTCAACAGGATAATGGAAGAATTTTCATCTCAGGTTGTTTTTTTGTGTGTTTTTTTTAAAGTCAATCGATTGACATCCTTGAAAAATAGGCCTAAGATACCATGACTGTGACTTTTTTGTTAAATATGCGACAATAGATTCACAAATTCTACAGAGGTAAGATGGCGGTATCATCAAAATGCAGTTTGTATCCTGTAACCTGTTGACTAACAGCTTTTTTTGTATCTGGATTGTGATTGAATAAAACAATTTGCTCCTCCCTCCCAAACAGCCAATCATCTTCCAGCTGAGGGTCGATACCGAGCCAAGCAAGTCGCTTCGATGTGGGCGCTCGTTTCACCAAAACAAACATGATCAGGAAATTTGGCGGTCACGCGCACTCACCTGTCCGTTCTTCTTGAGGTCAGCCCACATGCTTGTCCCATCCCCTCCTCTCATCAGGACGTGGTAGGTGAAGTAGTAGATGCCAGGCAGAGGGCAGGTGAACTTGCCCGTACTGGGCTCGTAGTAGTTCCCCACGTTGGTCACCACGTCATCAAACTTCAGTACCTCGCTCCCTTCGTGTTGTTTCCGCAGGCCAGCATAGAACGCAATCTTGGGGGTGTACAAGGAAGGGCCGTAACCACCCGGCCCGGGCCCCGGCGGCCCAGGTGGACCGGGTTTCCCGGGCTCTCCGGGGGGCCCCTTAGGGCCCGGGGGACCAGGAAGTCCTGGGTTTCCTCTAAAACCCTGTTTGCCCCTACGGTTTGCCAAGTCTGGGGGTTGAGGGGAGGAGCCTGTCAGCTCTCCTTGAGGGGGGGTGAAAGTGTCGCACACCATCTTGCAGCTCCCAAGCATCTCGTAATGCGTGCCCCCGCCGCCGGACGCGCCCCCTTTGGTGGTGTGCACCAATAGGGGGATGGCCACCAGCAGGACCAGGACCATGGCCACGCCGACTCCAGCCCCGATCACGCGCTTCTTGCGGCTGAGGCGGGAGGCGGCCAGCGTGAGGAAGTCCTCCTCCCCCTTGACTGGAATGGTTGTGCCGGCCAGGCTGAACTCTGGGTGGATCGTCACCAAAGGAAGGTTGCTAGCGTGTGTGCGGGCCTGGTAGTATATGGGCGGATTGTTGCTCGTGTCAGTACATTTACTGCCGATCTTTTTTTCTTCGTAAAACAATGTGAACAATCGCAACTTCTACACTGACAAGACTTCCTGAATGGTTGGTGTTTTGTTTCAGGCCACAACGCTCTCGTGCTGCTGAGGCTGAAAAAGCTGTCAGGTGGGGTCTACAGTATTCTCACTGGGGTTCATCTCACCCAGCACATTTGGGGGATGGCGCTCACTTGGCTGTCCACTGGAAATTGGCACATATGTGCTCGTTTAGCCTACGCAAATTGTTTCCTTTTTAATTTGATTTAGTTTGGGTGGTCGGATCAATCTAGTATGTTATCCTCTAATTTTCCAATTCAAATATGAATCTCTTACAGTTCATAAACACCCAGATTTTGAGTAAGGAGGCAGTGCATGGGGGAAAAAATTTAAAGCCGTTTTTGGACATCACAGCTCAGTCTTTCATTACGATCTGCAGAGGGAAAACATTTTTTACGCACATTATTAATAAATATAGATTATAGTTGTAGAAACAATATATATCTCAGATGTGATTTTTATTAATTACTTTTATTTCAAATTGAAAACATTCATTCATTATTATTTACATATCGGCTATATTTCAATACTTTGTGGGCTTTCATTCACTTCACATTCCAGAAACCCAGCTCGGAAAAACTCTCAATTAAAAGAGTGAGGACGAAGTAATTTAAAAACAAAGTTATGCAATTTATTTCATGTTAGTCTCATATGAATCATGCGCTACAATAAAGTAAATTAACATTGTTATAATAGCAAGTGTAGGTTAACTCACCGTGGGTGCTCGTTAGTTTGTTTCCTCATGCTGCAGGAATAAAAACCTCCCAATAACGAGTCCGACTGAAGTTGACCTGCGATGTAAACTTTTGTTTTTTAACTATTTAATAAATAACACTAAAAAAAAAGAAACGGCGGAAATAATTAGAAGAGTGCCACTTCAATGGCACCAAAGTCGCGACTTGGGCTTTTCCTTCTGACGAGTGAAGTTGACGAGACTTCCGCCGCCGAGCGAGCTTGCGTAGCGAGCAACAGTTTCTTCACTTGTTGTATTTTGGGCGCCGCTCCTCTTTCCTCCTCACAAACCGACTACGACTCCCTCCCTTCTTCGGTCGTACCTCCCTTCTCCTCCATCACTCGCAGGCACGCGCACGCGCACACATGCCGGCGCATACAACCACATGTGACCTTTTCCGGATTCCGGAAAAGTTTAATTAGAGCTCGCCTTGACGAATAATTATGTAAAATAATGCTGATAAAAATGCAGATGCTTTGATATCATTCGCAATGTTTGATATCAATCTGTGTGTCTTCCCCCACATTTTCAAATTGACGATAATTGGGAGAATAAATTTTCATTTAACATACAACAACAACAAAAAGGAAAGGGAAAATAAAATACATACTTTAGATATATCGATTTCAGGGTTGTGACGTTTTTACAAAATGTGCTACAGGACTGACATTTTTATATTTACAGTCCATAACCTGGGAGTTTGACATTGTTAAAGACTTTCATAAGGACAATTAAAAGTCTTCAAGTTTTTGGAATGTGGTAGAAAGCAGGGGCGCCGGTTCAAAGCCCAGATTTGAACCCTCATCCTCAAAACTGTGAGGTGGATGTGCCACTTGTCCACTGTGCATATTCTCTTTACTCAACTTGTTTTCATGTTGTTGTAATCTACATAATGAGATAGTTGTTGAACTACTTAGCAAGTTTCTGTCAGTTCCAAGGACATCATTATTGATTTTCTGTCCATGACCTTACCTTTGAGGCGCTTGCCTAAAAAGTCCAATTTTTCAGAATCGATGATAATCTGGGCTGAGAAAAATAATTTATCCATCCTAACTGCCCACACATTTTTTTGTCTTTTGAGTTGGATGCTAATGGTGCTGTTGTTGAAAGTGGTGAAGGACGGAGGAACAATAATATCTAGAAATTGGAATTACAATAGAAGAGTACTTCAATGTGCTTCAAAGTTTACATGCCCTTCGGGTATGTAAACATAAGCACAACTGTAAATGCACAAAATGTAAATGTCGCTTAATGACACAAAAATGCTATGAATTGTCACCAAAATTCACATGCACATCTCTACTCATGTTAACTTTAACCTCTGAAAATATCAAAACAATTGCCACAATATTTGGAACTTCATTCGCAGTAAGCCTATTTCTCACATAGTGCACTTATAAGTTTAGTAGGGGATTACAGGTTCAAGCACAACCGTATACTGTGAGCAAAACACAATTTAAAGAGGAAGGCAAATGAGACGTTTTCTTTACAATATGTTCTATGTGCCCCCACTAGTCTAAACATGGTATTGTGATTAATATTGCATATTTGTACAATGCTAATAAAGCAGAAAAATCCAAACGTTTTTATCCATCTTAGGGGGCGGCCATTTTGTCACTTACTGGTAACGACCAATCACGGTTCACCTGTCACCTGTCAAATGACATTTGCGATCTGAGCCCTTGAGCACTGTGATGTCATGTTCATGTCATGTATTTGGACTTGGCGTTTTTTTCCCATGCTTGTACAGGTTTTCTCTGTACACGGTTATGTAGGATGTTTAAAACCTGAAAGCAATTCAGATTATTACCTATTTTATAATATCAATGATATAACTGATGTATTTGGTCTTCTTTTGACATTTTATTGGAGACTGTTTTTCTTCGTATTATACTGCGCCGCTAGCAAAAATTGTGAGGTGAATGTCTGTATATACAATTATAGCTGTTGGAGTAAAAACATTTAGTTTTAAACAGAGTTAAAATAGTTTGGGATTTTTAATTATAGTTGATTATGATTATTGCTTTGACTTTTTTTTTTTAATTCACCCAGTTTTACTATAATTTGTTTTTAGAGAAACTTTGTTGATTTTTTATTATTAGTTTTTATTTTTTGAAAAAAGTTTTTACAAATTATTTATTTAATTATTATTTTTTAAGATATTTTGTTAGTTTAAGTTAATTCTATAATATAAATATTTTCTTCTTTTTTTTTTTAAAGCACCTGTCGGGTTATTTTTAACCTAAAGGTTTTAAGTCAAGTCATCTTTATTTATATAATGCTTTGGGTGATATATCCATCCATCCATCCATCCATCCATCCGTCCGTCCATTTTCTTAACCGCTTAGTCCTCACAAGGGTAAGGGTGATATAATTTTTCTTTTTCTTTTCTTTCAGCATCCAAACAATTAACAATGAATTGAGAAAATGAAATATTTCCATGAGATAACAGCAGCAGATAGGCTATACGAGGTGGCAAGCCTAAAAAGCATCCAAAGTACAGAAGTAAGCTGTTGAGATCTGGGGCAGGTTTTACATTGTGTAAAGATCCTCCCATGTACAGTGAGACGAGGACACAGCACATCGAGCCAACTTGCGAACAGAAGACGCGTATGTTTGTGTCGCTTTCAGACCTCGTTAGAGATGAAAGATAAATCGCTGTTGACACCCACCACCATTGCGCCAACACCTTCTTCCTCCGTCTTCCTTCTCTGACTTCAACATTCATTGGGAGACGTGAATAAAATAAATCCACCTCGTCAAATAGCGCAATGCTTTTTTTTTTTTTTTTTAACATGATCACAGTCAACTGATCTGTGACACATTTGCACTGCCACGCTGTCCATCCGGCGTATACTCAGATCAATTAGAAATGCTTCTATGGGTGCTTTTTGCACAAGAAACAGGAGCTCCGAGCGTTTAGTCAGGCGGCAGCCCTCCAGGGTAAAACTCTACTTGTATGTGCTGTCAGTTCTGCTCCTCATTTATTCATCTCCCAACTTTACCGAGCAGGAGTGTCTAGCAGATATTGAATATGGATCAATAGATCACTCCCCAGGATGTGTACTGTCAGCCGGCAGCGCCCCGAGGCATGTGCCAAACCTCTACTCACATTTGCATTGGAAGTTGCAAAAAAAAAGAAGAGGGCTGCTGGCCTAAAAGTGGCAAACTGTGTGGTCTGTATATTTTAAAAAGTGTGCAGATGTGAAGTAGGGAAGTGAAAATGGTCCGGATAAGTGAGCGTGCGCAGGACTTATCGTTGCTTCTTTATGTGCCTTCATGGCCTCCATGTGAGTGCCTGGACGCATACATATACGGACGCGCACATCATTTACTGGTGACTCTGACACACTGGTGACACACACGACGCCTCCCTGAATTTAAATGATTACTGCCGAGCAGGGAAGACAATTTAGAGAGAATGAGGTTTTTGGAGCCCTATGAAATATTAACTAAGTCGATGAATATATAAGATGTGAGGTGATGATATGAGGCCTCGACAGCTTCCTGGTGATATATGATACCATGTTGTGGTATATCGTGCACATATGAAATTAATTACAGCAAATGTTTGCAAGAAGAAATACTCTCATCTGTTAGAATAATACTGCTATTATTTGTCCATAGGGGCATTAAAAATAAATAAATAAATAACTATATATGTATAGATAGGTCTGGTGTCACTGAAAATTTTGAGTGGTTGGAATTGAAAAAATATTCCTAAATGACTTAGTTATAACAAAGTCATTTTTTGGACAAAATCACAAGAATTTAAACAAACAAATTTTGTGCCCAAGGGTTAAATATTTTTTCTCAGGATTCTTTTCTACATTTACCTTTTTGTATTTTATTTATTTATTTATTTTTGAAAAATATTTATTGAATGTTTATCAGCATTTTCTTAAGATTTTGGGGAATTGTAAAGTAACTAATAATAATAATAATAACAATAATAATAATAATAATAATAATAATAATAATATTTTTTTTTTTTAACATTTTCTACTTGAAAATTAATCACTCAGAGTGTTGCCCAGTTGTCCATCCCTGCTGTAGTACATTCAGAGCACAGACAGGAAGCCATCATGTTATCAAAGAGTTTTCCATAGGATCTAATTTTCTGTGGATGTCCTACTCGTGCAAGCAAGAAACAAACAGATACTGAAGTAAGTCAGTAGCAGTGGAAAGGGCTCAACCTGACCTGCAATATCACAGGTCAGAGAGTTAACACGGAGGAGCGAGCAAAAGTTGAGGCTGCAAGGCTAATAGAAATGCTGGGGTCAGAGAATCTCTATTGGCATTGTAACTGAAAAAGTCACGCAAGCTACCCTTATGTTTTTATTATTAGGATAGTGGGCAGTATTTAAGCAGTTCGTAAGGCGACGAGTTGTTCAAAATTGTTCCGAGAAGCAGGGACAGGCAACAAATGGTATTTTTCACTACTATAAAATGTAAACTTGCCTGCAGTTCCTCAGCAGCCTTGAGGAAGAATTGTCTTGTTGGTTAAAATAAATGGTCCAGTTTTGTATGTAAGACTGAATGCATTGTTGTGGAAGTTTTGCTTTGTAAACGCTTCACACCGCCCCCCCCTGGCAGATGCCTTCTGTTTGTGTGCAGACCTGATTAGAGGCCTTGATTGCGAGTGACAGTGTGCAGATTGAGTTGCACATCCTCTCTAATTCTCTCTATTAATGAGTTGCTCTCCACAATGCTGGCCCGGACCCCATCTATTAATCACAATTTGTCATCGGTGTCGTGCTCCAAAATCGCCGCCCCCTGCCTCTCCTCTTTCACCTCCCGGCCACATTATCCTCCCTCTACCTGTCTCTTAGAGTCCCATTCTATCCCATTCGTTTATCTCCTCCTGACTAACTTCCCCTACAGTGTCTGCACAATACTCCCCTCTTAATTTGTGGCCCTTGCACCTGTTCCCTTTGCCGCCGTTTTTACTTGCATCTCCATCCTCAGCTCTCACACTCCTTTTTTTTTTTTTCCCCACCGTCTTGCTCTCCCTCAGCGGCATGGTGAGGCATACTGAGTGGGCTTCAGCCCTGAAATTCACATTTTAATTCTACTCGCTCCCCAAGGTTAAGTAAGCACCCTCACGACGGTAAATAATGAATTATCGCTCAAATTCGTGTCAAGATTTGTACTTTGCAATTAGGTACTTTGCCAAAATGTTATGATCAGTTATGTTTCTGCTGTTTGCCATGACTGACTGTGAAAAATGGACGTCAGCTTTCAAATGACACAAGAATAGAATAAATCTGCAGAGAGCAGGCTGCGATGCTGTGGGAGTGGCTAATCAAAGTGGGTCTTTTCATTAGGGATGTCACGATAAGGGCAATATCGTGATATCGCGATATTAAAACTGCCACAATATCGTCGTCGTCATGTTCACAATATTTAAAAGGAACACATTTGTGAAAAAAGTCAGGTTGATTTCCATTTGTGCGGTTCTAGCACCCTCTAGTGGCTAGTTTATTAGTGCAATTTAATTTAATTAGGGATGTTTCGGCCTTCTATGTTTAAAATCTATGCTAATTGTCAGATGAAGGGGAACCTAATTTGCTTGTGAAGCGATCAATGTGTGCTTGCATGACCAAGTAAGTGCCTCAATATTGTTATTAGAGATTAAAGGTGGTTTATATGCATTGCTGTTATGTACAAAAGCACAATATTCAGCTTTTTTTTTTAAGTATGTGCTCTCTTTTTTACAATATTGTGATCTTTTTTAAATATCGCCAACGGCCCCACAATATCGTGATAATTATCGTATCGTGACCTTCATATCGTGATAATATCGTATCGTGATGTTTGGATATTGTTACATCCCTACTTTTCATTGTCTTTAATTGTGGTGACCTAGTTGCGCACAACATCAACATGGCGGAAGATGGTCTGGACTGTTAAAGTGGAAGTCAACCTTAAACACTTCTTGACAAATATGTGATATGTGACCCCACTAGTTAACCATGATATTCTGATTAATATTACAATTGTGGAATATGAGTTATGAAGCAAAATCCAGCCGTTTTTTAATCCATCTCAGGGGTGGCCATTTTGCCACTTGCTGTCGAGCTGTGATTGGTCGTTATCTGCACATGTGATGTTATTTTCACTCAACAGCAAGTGGCAAAATGGCCGCCTTTTGCGGAAGCACATCTGCCTCACTGCTCCCATACATTTGTAGTTTGATGTTGAACACTTACATTTTCATATACAACAGTACATAAATAATATTTGTTGTAGTGTACATTTCAAAAAACGTTTACCAGCTAACATTCAAAACCAGTTTTATGGCCACGTACTTACCAAGAAGACAGAATATGGTACAATTCAGAGGTCAACTCAAAAAGTCGACTGCACGCCCAAAACTTGCTCAGCGTCATGTTCAGCAGCAGTTCTAGATGGAGATATTTGTAATCAAATGTGGCTGGTTGATATGATGGGATTTAATCAGTTTCTCATTCGCAGTCAGGAGATTAGTGTCACCAAAGATAAGAAATCTCCCAGGTACTATTCCAGCTGGTATCATTGTGCATGAACCTGTCCTGGACTTGCTCTTTTCGTAGTTGATGTGCTGAAGATTTGTTCATGTTTGTGGCCTACTCAAAACCATGTCACAGTGTAAGGGGGAAAAAAATATAAAATGTTATTATGCTTACCCAGACCTGTTCAATTTCCTTATATTCATGTCTGGCAAAGGTGATTTCACATAGAGGTGAGCACGTGTGGCGACAACCCAGACGTTATTTTCATTTTGTGTGTATACTGTCCATTTGTTGTCTTTACTAACTGTGTCTTGTTGTTCTTGCTCACATGTTGCTTTAATTTGTTCAGTGCCTATTTGTCTTACTCCTAGTCTTACTCCTAGTGAATTGACAGCATGTCAAAACATCATTGTCACACAGTGTACTGTTTTTATTGTGTGCAAAGAAAAACAAAACAAAACGTTTTAATGTGTACTGTTTGTGCTTATTTTTTTCAGTTTCCGTGAACATGGCACTGTTTAGCAATGACAAGTTTTAAAAAATGTTTGGGCCTTTTGTTTAGAAGCTTCAAAATGCAGGTTGGAAAGTGCACTTTTGTGAATTCTGTTTGACAGTTTTTATCTAAATGGCGAAAACACTGGAAAGAGAGAACCTATTCATGTTCTCATGTTCATGGTTGGACTTAGCATTAGATAAAGAATTTACAGTGGCCCCCAAACAACTCATAAAAGCGTTTTTCAATTTAACTAAGGCAATTAGGGTTAGGGTTAGTCTTAAATCACTTAAAATGACATCACAGTTAAGGGCTCTTCTTGTGATAGTCACATGACCAAAACCAGAAAGTAGGTGAGCCGTGATTGGTCGTTCCCTGAGCAACTGTGAAGTCATTTTCAGTCGACAGCAAGTGGCAAAATGGCCGCACCAGGGATGGATCAAGACAGTTGGGTTTTGCTGCTTAATTCATATTACCAACACAATATTAATCAGAATACAGTGTTCATACTAGCTACATTCAACAGGAGCAATTTCTATTTGCACTTCTTCATAGATCCTGAATGGTTTACAGATAAAACAACCTTCAAGTAGGGATGTTGAATATAAAAAGGGAAGGAGTGAAAAACATTGATGAAGGACAGAAAGACTGCGAGGTTGGAGGAGAGAGAGAGAGAGAGAGGGGGGGGGGGGGGGGGGGGGGGATCATCCAATCGGGATGACAGGAGCAACAGAGAGAGGCGAGTGAAGAAGGGAACGATAGTGAAGCAAGACATCGATGACCTTCTTTTAGCTCTTAAAACCATGCTGTTCATGCCATGGCATCACTCAAAAGACAACAAGCCTGCCTATAGCGGCCTGCTGCGACATGAACATGACAGCAGCTGTCTGATAAACTGGACAATACTGTCTGATAAACACACACGCACACCGCACCCAAGCCTCAGTGTGATTACGGTAGCTTCTTTTATATGATTTGATACTGGCTGAAATAAGGTCTTGTGACGTTGTCATGACGTCTACCAGTGTGATTTTGCATTTATTATAACCCTAGAAATCTTATTTCCAGGCAATTTCGTGTATAAAGAGCATAATGTATATATATATATATATATATATATATATATATATATATATATATATATATATATATATATATATATATATATATATATATATATATATATATATAATATACGCCTATGGGCGGCACGGTAGTCGAGTGGTTAGCACGTCCGCTTCCCAGTTCTGAGGTCTCCGGTTCGAGTCCAGGCTCGGACCTTCCTGGGTGGAGTTTGCATGTTCTCCCCGTGCCCGCGTGGGTCTTCTCCGGGTACTCCGGTCTCCTCCCACATTCCAAAGACATGCATGGCAGGTTAATTGGGCGCTCCGAATTGTCCCTAGGTGTGCGTGTGAGTGTGGATGGTTGTTCGTCTCTGTGTGCCCTGCAATTGGTTGGCAACCAGTCCAGGGTGTCCCCCGCCTACTGCCCAGAGCCAGCTGAGATAGGCGCCAGCAGCCCCCGCAACCCTTGTGAGGAATAAGCGGTCAAGAAAATGGATGGATGGATATACGCCTATTAACTTCACATGATTATCGAGCCTCATGCAGACCCTTACGCTGGGTGCAAATTAGGGATGTAACGATATCCAAACATCACGATACGATGTTATCACGATATGAAGGTCACGATACGATAATTATCACGATGTTGTGGGCGTTGGCGATATTTAAGAAAGATCACAATATTGTAAAAAAAAAAAAAAAAAAAAAAGCTCATACTAAAAAAAAAAAAAGTACAATATTGTGCTTTTGTACATAACAGCAATGCATGTAAACCACCTAAAGTCTCTAATAACAATATTGAGGCACTTACTTGCTAATGCAAGCACACATTGATCGCTTCACAAGCAAATTAGGTTCCCCCTCATCTGACAATTAGCATAGATTTTAAACATAGAAGGCCAAAACATCCCTAATGAAAATTAAATTGCACTAATAAACTAGCCACTAGAGGGTGCTAACACTCCACAAATGGAAATCAACCTGACTTTTTTTAACAGATGTGTTCCTTTTAAATATTGTGACCATGACGACGACGATATTGTGGCAGTTTTAATATCACGATATCACGATATTGCCCTTATCGTCACATCCTTAGTGCAAATGTACCAAATTTTAACATTTTCAACAGAATTTTGTGCTTATACCGCTCTTGTGGTGTGTTTACATTTATTTATTTTTGTCTGTGCCCGCCTTTTAATGAAATAAAAACCCAATGTGTTCACAAAAATAACATCTGACATAAGTAATTATTAAAGTAAAAATTAATGAATAATTAAATCTAATGAAATTTAACCAATGAAAATCAGACATTGCTTTTGAATTATGTTTTAAACTGGCCTGGACAAAAATGATGGAACCACTTGAAAAGATTGAAAACAATTTAACCATTGGGGTTATTTTCAACCAAGGTGCGTCCCCCTAATTAGCATCACAGGTGTCCTCAAACTTGTAATCAGTCGGTTGGCCTAATGCTGCATTTGAGGACTGTCAGAAGTCGGATATATCCGAGTTGGTTGTTCCCAGTTCCGACCTGAAAGCGTTCGAGGCGAAAGTAAACAATCAAAATGGCGGATAGTGGTAAACTGTTTTTTATTTTGGTTCTTAAAACTCTTTTTTAACCTCCAGCAAACCTACCTTCTTGTCATTTTTCTTCATTTATTGTTCTTATCTTATTTCATAAGCATTCCATACAGTTCAGTATTTGACGGTTGTAATTTCATGCAGGGAGATAGCGGCAGTACTGTCAAGTACGTTTACCTTAAGTTATGTCGAATATTTATGAATGAAGAAAGCTATCTAGTTTTATACTCAATTAAATTGTTTTAGCATCCACGGTCTGTATTTCCAAAGGGGAAACCATTGTAGAATGACGTCACTTGTAATCCGTTGGGGTCCTTTTTTTCCGACTTCGCAAGTGGAATTTCACAGTTCCCGTAAACGCTTCCTGGTTTGAACTCGGAAAAGTCCGACTTCCCATCATCCTCGAATGCAGCATAAATAGGCTGACAAGTAGCCACTGTGCTGTTTGGTGTGTACCACACTAAATACGGACCAGGGGAAGGTGCGTTTTAGATGTCAGCGTAGTTTTAATGCATCTTTACTTTTTACTTTTATTAGAGTATTTTTGTTCAGAAGAAACATTTCTTTTACACTGTTACATTGAGCTACATTCTGCTCTTTACTTCTAGTTTTATCCATTTATTATTGCTTGCATATTCTATTTGTTTCGATCACATGACTTTGTTGCATCTGAGATGGCTTATCAATTATCTGAAAACTGATTTTCAGCACTCAAAGCAGCATTCATTTGATCATTTCTGAAGTGGAGTGTAAAGTCTCAGAATCTTCACACACAACCCGATTGTGTTCTGACGGCTAAGCCACGCACACACTTTAAGAAATCCGTGAACAAACACAATCAATGATCTCTGCTGATTTATCTCTCAAGCGTGTTTTCCTTGTAGGTTACACTGACATTGGAAGAATTCAAACCACTTAATTGGAAAGATTACCTTTCTGCCGTCGAAAGTTCAGTGTATTTAGAAAGCAAATATTTGAGCGATGAGGAGAAAACCAGATGGCCGACAGCCGTTGATGAAAAGACCTACAGATAGGCCAGCAGAGTAAAATGATGTAAATTACATTATGGGTCCTATTTTGGTAAACAGCTATTAGTGCACTCAGTTTTAAAACTGGCACATTTTGATTTTGGTGCTGGCACGTTTAATTCGCTGTGCTTGGGAATTTGGCAGACCACGTTGCGCCTTGGTGGGCGGACTGAGGGCATTTTCTACTACAACAATTTTGTGACAAAAAGTAGACTTGAATTTATAAAAAGAAAAAAAAAAAAGCAGGTCTAAGTTGTGGTGCAGTATGTACAACGCAATATTGGTGGATTTGATGGAGGTGCAGGCAGGCAGATTGTGAGCTCCACAGCTTTGTGTGGTGGATGTATTTGCATTTCATTTATAGAAATAACAACAGCCTGAGAGAATATCTCTGAATTGTTGTAGAATTCAAGTCATTGAACTTGACTTTGGAAAGGATAGCATTTTGCATTCAAGAACATATTGTTTTAATCTTAAATGTTCCATTGCATCTTTATTTGTCAGGTTTTAGGTGTAGTTGAGAACCCAAATGCAGAGAAGCAGGGCGAGGAGGGGAAGAATGAGGTCAAAACGAAGTTTAATAAAGAAACACGAGGAGGCAAAAATGAGCTACAAACTAAGAAACAAAAAACAACATATTTCAAAAGGGTAAACCGAGACAAGACATGGAACAAACCCGGCAGCATGACCTGAGGAAAAGGACAATGAATCGACAAGAACAGTGAGGAGACAAGAGACTAAATACACATACACACTAATTGACACAATTAGACACAGCTGGGCGAGACACAAGTGTCAGAGGATGCTGAATGGTTGACACATGAGGAAGAGCTAACAAACACAGGTGGACATGACAATGCTTGACAAGATTAGGGGGGCACACAAGGACAACAACACAAAACAGATCATGACTGAACTTACAGAAACATGAGGACAAAATCAAATTAAACCTGAGCCCTGACAAAAGTAACAAAATCAACCCAAACCATGACATTATTTCTCTTTTGTCACTTTTTAAGTTGAATCACCATCATGATTTCTTCATCTTAGCATAACCCGCTTGACCTCTTCTTTTGTTTTTTGCATTTTACCGTAAATCCTTAGCTTTCCTGTTTACCCTTTTCACCATTAACGCCTCACACCAGCTGAAATTGGGCTCGGTCTTGGCTCGGTGTGAGTGAAATGTTGAGTATCACGCGAAGTGAATAATTCATGCAGGCTCTGACTCTGTCCATGTGTTTTCAATACTGGGTATAGACCAGGAAGCTATGAATCATTCATTAAACTATTAAACTCTTAAAGTTGGCTGTTAATTAACCCTTATCCTCTTGCTGTCATGTGGATGGGGTCAGTGACTGGTCGGTGGCCCGAGCTTTCCAACCACCTGCTCGCTCCTTCAGTCTTTCACATCCCAACTCGCGTGCTTGCCACGGAAGCAGGAGGCGTCTGTGACTGTTTGTCTGCCTTAGGCAGGCAAGGTCAATCCAGTTGTACAGGCCTTTGCCAAACCCACTCTCACTATTGTTCAGATTTATATCGTATAACTTGTAACACCATACTGTCGAGGAGATACTTGTTCCTAATATTTTTGAGAGTTGCGTTCTGTGTGTGCGCGGGCGTGTGTGTGTAATTGCCATGACGAGACAAGATGTTGAGGAGCCGGCGATGCGTGGCGTCAGAGCGCTTGAACACTTCACAGACGGCCCGCAGAGAACAAGAGAGACAGAAGGCGGCAGAGGGATAAGCGGAAGAAGATAGAGAGGCAGATGAGGGGGGGAAACAATGTTTATTCTTTAAGCAGCACTTTTATTCACATGGATATCAAACCTTGTCACGTGTTTGCACCGGATTTTCACAGGATAAGGAGCAGCTTTCATTATCGCATGAGCACTCCTAGCCAATGCAACAACAGGCATAATTGACTTGCTGTGATGCATACAGTATTTTTTTGCCACAGAAACACAACAGTTTTACATTAAAAAATTAAAAAAAAAAAAAATTAAATTAGAGGTGTCAAAATTAGTGCGTTAAATTAAAGTGCCTTTCACGCCAATAATTTTTTTAACATGCGATTAATGACCGCCCCTTCCTGGGCCAGGAATTCCAGTCGCAACGCAGACTTGTCCACGTCATAATTTAACAGTAATAAATTCAATACTAATGCATATATTTGTCGAGATTGGGTTGTATTTTACAATTTTATAAATGTGCAGAATTCATGTTACTTCATGTTAAAGATTAGATAGCTCTTAATATGAAAAGAAAAATGCACTAAGCTGCAAATGCAATTATGCCATCTAGTGGCAGAAAAATGACCACAACACAACTCAATATCACACTCGCTTTTTACAGTACAGTACATCTTTATCATTTTAACTCAATTTTATGAATTATAAAATTACGGTACCAATGACTAAAATATGCAGCCATATTTTATTAGTTTAACTTTTTTATTCACTTTTATGTTAACAAGAGTATGAAAGCTTAGGAACATAGATTTTATTGTGCATTTATAATATACATAAAATTTACAATTAACTGTGAGTTAAAGGGATACTACTCATTGAACCATTTTCAGCAATGAAAAGTTATTTTTTTTGTCCAGAATTAATTTGATAACTTCATTTTTCATGTACAATTAATACCTTTAAAAACTATTTTTTGTCCTCTTGCTGTCGACTGATGATGACATCACCAATCATGGTTCACCTGTTTTCAGCAAACTGAGCCATGATTGATCGTTACCTACTTCCTCAGCACAGGTGATGTCATCTTCAGTCGACAGCAAGTAGAAAAATTACTTTTTAAACGTATTAATTGTACATCATGAAGTTACCACATTAATTATAGACAAAATATTAACTTTTTACTGCTGAAAATGGCTCAATGAGTCAAGTATCTCTTTAACTATTGAAGCTATGCAATTTAATTAAGATTAAAAATTTTAATCGCCTGACGCCCCTACTTGAAATATTGACGATGACGGAAGGGCGTCCCAACTCTGTTATTCTCGGTTATTGGAAAAGCGATCATATTCTACCCAATTCGACTTTTGTCTTTACACAGCCTCAATGTTAAGTATGTTGTTGACAGGGCCTGGGACTGACGGAGCAACGTGTGTGTTTGCGTGTGTGCGCGTAGCTGATGGTGATGGGGTGACAGGCAGTGACGGTGGGTACACAGCGTAACCTTTCGAGTGGAGCCACAGGAGCATGACGGCCAGACTCGAAGGTAACAGAGAGGGAGACAGCGCGAGGTGCTCGGGGCTTGGGGCTTGGGGCTTGTTAGCAGGAGAAGCGAAAAGTCGACAGGAAAGGGAGATGGGAGCGTATTTGTGTCATCTGCGCTTCTGTATGTTTGCTGCGTTGCGTTCCGCAACAAACCTGCGCCAGGCAAATAAAGTGGCATAATGCAAAAGAAAGCAAAGATCTATAGTGGCGTTAAAAAATACAAGTTATCAATGCAGTATGTGCATGTTGTTTGTATTTTGAGATAGTTCCAGCTACTATATGTGATCATTCATTCACTTTATAAACACATCATAAGGGGATGGCTAAAATGGTACATTTGAATTAACATACTGTAGTTTTAAGTTAATCTATTAACTTAACTCATTCACTCCCGGGTATTTTCACTGAAGCAACACCCTTTGTCCCCGGTTGTCTTACTGGATTTTGACTGATTTTGCAAGGTCCGCAGAATTTTCTGTTCTATTGCTATAAAAACATGGAACCTACCAAAAGAAAAATTAGTCTCTTTTTTTCATCAGGAAAAAACAGTATATTTGTGTTTGTTTCCGTTTTGCAGCAATTAGCACTAAAAGTTATTCATTATTGACAAACCTGTTGAAAACACTGGTAAAAAGAGCTTGTTGCGACATGGCCCTGGATGAACTCTATAATCTGCTGCCACCTGCTGGCCGTCTTTTGTAATGACTACCATTGCTTTAAGTGACCTCTTCATGTCATAAGATGTATCAAAACTTTCTGTATGTTCAAGCATAAAAAAAAGAAAAAAAAAACGTAAATATGTTTTTGGGGAGTGCAGGACAAAGTATTAAACGTATTTATACGTCTTTGGATTTGAATGACTTAAAGCGAAAGTCACCCCCAAAACATTTTTTGAACGTGTTATATCCAGCCCCACTAGTCTAAGAATGGTATTCTGGTTAATATTGTGTTACTGGAATATGAGTTAAGCAGCAATATCCAGTTGTTTTTGTCCATCTCAGGGGGTGGCCATTTTGCCACTTGCTGTCGACTAAAGATTACATCAATGTTAGTGAGGTCTCGGGTAAAAACCAATCACAGCTCAGCTTCAGAAAACAGTTGAGCTGTGATTGGTCATTGCCTGTGACTTGAGCAACTGTGATGTCATTTTGACTCGACAGCAAGTGGCAAAATGGCCACCCCCTGAGATGGTGAAAAACGGCTGGATTTTGCTTCATAACTCATACTGTATTCCACAAATGTTATATTGATAACTGATCAAACTAATTTTGCCACTTGCCACTTGCTGTGCTGAGGAAACAGATTAGCGACCAATCATGTCAGACCAAACCCAGAAAACAGGTGAGCTTTGATTGGTCGCTACCTATTTCCTCAGCATGCGTGATGTCATCTTCAGTCGACAGCAAGTGGAAAAATGTTTTTAAAGGTATTAATTGTACATGAGAAAAAAAGAAGTTATCAAATTAATTCTCAACAAAATATTAACTTTCTACTGCGGAAATGGGCTAAATAAGTCAAGTATCCGTTTAAATCAGAACAGACATGGTGCCCCCTTAAGGCGTTCGACGTTAGTGCAGGTATTAAACGCGAGTCTCTTTCAATTAATTAAATCATTAACTGACCCGATTTATGATACAAAGTGATGTTGAAACTTGTTTGGCCAAACACATACTATTGAGTTACAGTGTTGAACTAAATTCCTATTGTCCATATGAAAAAGATGAATATATTTCCCCTGCTGATCATCCAGATCCACTGCTGTTTAATTGAAACAACTTTGTGTACCTTGTAGTCGTACAATTGATGTATTTCTACACTCCTTTTAAGCATTAGATGCATTTCTAGTTTCCCACCAAGACCTAATTACGCAAGACTTGCGTCTTTCCCAGCAACACTCACATGTAAATCCAAGCAAACACCCTCTACATATGCATTGTCATGATACCTGTTTGCACTCATTGCATGTGCACCGACACGGATGAGTTTCCCTGTAACATTTCTCTCATTACAATCTCGGTCTCATCAAGCAGGCCTGGTGAATCATTTATAGAGCCTGCTTGCATCCAACTGAGGTCCTGGGTGTACCTTTTTTTTTAAGCTTTCTTGAGTCGCTGGAGTCTTTCTGCCAATATTGTCCACCAGCTAAGCCCTCCAGTACATTCTCACTGACAGTCAACACACACATGCAATATACACGCACACACCCACAGGCACCTCCAGTTTACACAGGGGATGAATACACTCATATATCTTGATGCACATTCCATTAGCATTTAAATGTTCCCACTTGTATCCCACTTGTGGATTTGTTGACTTGTGGTGTGGATTTGGTTAAAGGACAAATCTGGATTTTGCAAGCTAGGCCTTCATTATTCTTAAGATAGTTTTGCTCATTGTGATTTTCTCATTAAATGGTGATAATGTTTACATATAGAATGTTGGTTATACTGTAGACTGGGGTACCAAGTGGCTAAAAACTGTATTGTATACATCCCACACAATACATGTTTGAAGTGCCCCTGAGAAAGGCGCCTATCTAACTCTTCTAACTTCTTCCAAGGTTAGTGAGTAAAATTCAGAGGATGTAAAAAAATATACAGTATATATTATCAATAAGTGGGTCCCAATTTTAATTAAATTAAAGGGGAAGTTTACAATTTAAAAAGAAAAACTTTTTTTTTTTTAAACTGTCAATATGACCAGACCTTATGCCTGTGTAAAATTTGTGAATATAAATGTGGCCATTCCTCATTTGCCAAAGAATCAAAATTTAGATATTGATATACACAAATTTTCAAGAACTGTTAAAATATCAATGAAGGGTCAATTCCAATAGCAGGCAAGACCATCGTCCCAGATTTTAACCCTTTAAACATTTTGGAAGTTTTATCTCTCAAGAGGTGAAATCAGCCTCAACTTTGAAGATCACATTCAGCTTACAATTCATCTTCTGAGGCATCAGCCAAAGTTTGCATATTTTATTGTTGCTCCTTGTGGTATTTTCTTGCGCAAATTAGGTCATATTACCATAATAATTTTGTGTCTATTAAAAGATTATTTACCACTTGATGTGGCCTGTGATAAGTGCGTTATTGATAACTTGTCATTGGATGTGAGGTCTCAAATGCTTTTGGTCACATAAAAAAAATGAAAAATGATTTTGGTTTGTTTGTTTGTTTGTTTGTTTGTTTGTTTGTTTGTTTGTTTGTTTTGTCCCACCACCCCACCCCAAGTAATACACAAGGGAGTCTACACTATTTTATTTACAAGTCAATATAGCCTGTGTGCATTTTGTGTCATTGTGACTCTTATGAGAGGACCATCTCGATCATTTTTCTTCTTCAAGTTTCATATTTCATAGCTCATTTTTATGTTCAAGTTATTCCACTTAAAAGAGCAAAAAAGTGGAAAAAAAATGTGTAGTGATATATAAATATAAATTTTGCAAGCGGTTTTAACATGGAAAATTCCTCTTTTAACTACAGTTAAGTATAATAACAATGTCCTGTCCAGAGTCCTCAGACGAGTGGAAGCAAATGCGGGCAGAGCATTTCTCTAACCTTTCAATGTGATTTTGAAAATAAAACAAAATGTTGGAATTTATTTTTTCAAAGTTGATATTAAACTGGAAATTATAGTGTAATTTATACACATCTGTCCAGTAACATTTTATTCTGTCATAAGGAAACCTGCTGTCATGACTAGGGTAATGCAAGGGTTATGTTTACTGTCATGACTAGGGTCATGCAAGGGTTATGCTTACTGTCATGATAGGGTCATGCAAGGGTTATGTTTACTGTCATGACTAGGGTCATGCAAGGGTTATGTTTACTGTCATCAATAGGGTCATGCAAGGGTTATGCTTACTGTCATGACTAGGGTCATGCAATGGTTATGTTTACTGTCATGACTACAGTCATGCAATGGTTATGTTTACTGTCATGACTAGGGTCATGCAAGGGTTATGTTTACAGTCATCAATAGGGTCATGCAAGGGTTATGCTTACTGTCATGACTACGTTCATGCAATGGTTATGTTTACTGTCATGACTAGGGTCATGCAAGGGTTATGCTTACTGTAATGACTAGGGTCATGCAAGGGTTATGTTTGGGTCATGACCGTGAGGTCAAGTGTCTGTTTTGAACTGATGTAACCAGCGTCTAGTTTCAACTGGTAAGAACCTATGTGATGTTAGAAGGTATGTGATGTCAGGAATCTTTAATCTCTTCATCTGGTCAGCCAATCAGATAATTTCATGTCAGTCCTGTTACCCACATGTCTAGCTACATCCAACCTGATCGATTCACTGACTATATAAGCCTGTCTGAGAAGTGTGTGTTTTGTCGGATTATTATCTCTATTCCTCTGTGCACCTCTACAGCCCAAGTTAGCTTCGCGTCTCGTGATTCTCGATGCATTCTCGTTGTTTCTCGTCTAGTCAAGTTTGTTCTACGCCTCTTAATGTTATGCGAATAAAGAGTTAAAATCTTATTTGTGTCTGCGTTTTTGGGGAGCCTAACACCTGCATACTATGTAAGTTTTAAAAATAAAATTACATTTTGATGTATTTCTTTCTGTACTTTTAAACTACATTCTTTCACTGAGCAACAAAAGATGTGAATGTTGAGCAAATAATTTTAAAGAATCCGGTTTTCGACTTTTCGGTTTATTCTTGTTTATTTCTGTAAATTCACATATATTACTGCAAATTTAGACCATGTAAACTTCACCAAGAAGCAGTAGCAATCAGTACAAACAAAACAGAAATAATAGTTAAGAATTTCACCCCACAGCACCCCCCCAAAAAAGAAACATTGACTCAAGTTGATCAGAATGCCTTAAAACTTGACGTTTGACTACCAGAATTATTCATATTATGATATATTCAGATATATTCATCTAATGAACTGCAAGCTAGTTTGTAATATTTCCCACACGCATTTCCATTTCAACATTATTTAAAACATGAAGTTATCCGATATCTTGGGATTTTAACCCAAATTAATGCAGTTAAAGACAAATTCCTTTTACACAATTTGTATTCATGTATAGTATGGATGCTCGCACACGTACACACACGCACCCCTATGCGCACAAACACGCACACACACACATTGGATTGAGGCCTGTGACTATAACAAGCGCTGCTGTCTGCCTCAGTCGTCTCCCAGGCTTTGGAGGAGGATGGCGAGGAATGTTAAGGAACCAGGGGAAGCCAAGCATATACTCTCACCGCTGGGTGGGGGTGCAGGGGAGGGACTTGAACGCACCACATATCTCTCTCTTGCATCCATTCAGTCTGTAGAGACCCAAAACAGTCAGGCAGGCAGTTGAGCATCTCCGCTGTTTTACCTATTTTGTTGATTTTTCCTCCTGACATTGTTCTCCTCTGCACGGTATTATGGTTATTTTATAGATAGATAGATAGATAGATAGATAGATAGATAGATAGATAGATAGATAGATAGATAGATAGAGTGAGTCTTGGGGGCTAGAAGAAGGCAATGCTGTGGGCTTTGGTTATGGATGCAACACTGTGTGTCCTGCTGTTAATGAGGCCCGGCGAGCTTGTTTTTAATGAATTGGTGAAAAGGTGATGCTGGGACTGGTGTGTGTGCGTGTGTGTTGACATTCTCTCATTTAAGCCCCCAGGCAGAATATCACGTCGTCTGATATTGATCCAGCAACCCACCCCACACACCCATACACTCTTTTTGTCAATGTCATCATATATAATATTATTTATTTATTCATGTGTAGTTGCAATTCACATCTGCCTGGCATTTATTGTATTTATCATCCATGTGCAATTGCAGATATACACTGGACCAAGATATGGACCGAAAGGCGAATTTTGCCAAATAATTGACAATAAATGCTAATAGCTCCCATCAAAGTGAGTATAATATATTGGAATTAAAAGTACCATAGAAATATAAAATAAATAATATCCCAAAGCACTATAGTAGCATTTCAAATGCGTTAAAAAATCTTCAGCTTAGCTTACATTTTAGCATGAACAACAATGTACATTTGTTGTACATATATTTCAATAATTGCGATAATAATTATAATGATGATCAACAATGATTGTATCAGCAGTCTGATTTAAAACAATGCAAAATTGACTGCGCAGGAGTTATCGCGATGGGGACGTCATGCAGGAAACGCGGCTTCTGGAGAATGAATAGCATTTGGGCTTTACTGATCTGAAAATGTTGAATGTACGAAGTAATAGTAATATACCCTTAGACTACCATGAACACACAATATTTGTATCTGTGATGTCTATATGGGAAGCCTGACGGACCGCATTTCAGCGCCCTGAATTTGTGTGAATTTTGTCTTTCTTTGCTGGTCAAATAGTAGGCCCATTGTCACTCTTTCAAACTTTAAGGGTCACTTGACTCATTGAACAATTTTCACCAGTGAAAAGTTCATATTTTGTCCAAAATTAATTTGATAACTTCATTATTTTTATGTACAATTAATATCTTTAAAAAGTAATTTTTCTATTTGCTGTTGACGGATGATGACATCACCTGTGCTGAGGAAGTAGGGAAAGGCCAATCATGGCTCACCTGTTTTCTGGGTTTGGTCAGTAAACGGAGCCATGATTGGTCATTACCTACTTCCTCAGCACAGGTGATGTCATCATCCGTCAACAACAAGCAGAAAAATTACTTTTTAAAGGTATT
This sequence comes from Festucalex cinctus, assembly GCF_051991245.1. Taxonomy (NCBI): domain Eukaryota; kingdom Metazoa; phylum Chordata; class Actinopteri; order Syngnathiformes; family Syngnathidae; genus Festucalex; species Festucalex cinctus. The sequence goes on along the minus strand of NC_135418.1, from coordinate 18,007,029 downwards.
AATTGTACATGAAAAATAATGATGTGAACACATTAATTATTGACAAAATATTCACTTTTTTTACTGCTGAAAATGGCTCAATTAGTTAAGTATTCCTTTTAGGATTTTAGGTTGTCTAAATCTGTTTGCCTCTCTTTGTTACCGCCTATCATTACTATGATCCTTCCATATGTTCATTATGTTTCATGTTTGGTCATTAGTAGTACGAAAAGCTGCCAACACCAGCGGCCTTTTCTGTACTTCTTTCCTACCTTATCAAGATGAATACTTTCTCTATATGTCCTTCTAATTTTCTGCCAGCTTTTGGCACTCACATATTTCATCTCTACTTCTCACCTCTGGAGAGGTGTTTAATTTGGGGGGGAAACACACACATTAAGCTTCTTTCATTTCACTCTTCCTTCCATTTTCGCTTTTACGTTTGGATCCAGTTGTTGAATTTAACAACATGAGGTGGATGCCTTTCAGACAAATCTGGGATATACAAGTGTATTCATCTCACTCCTAAAAATGGCCATTTCCACTCATTTTAGTGCTTATGCCTTATGTACAAATTCTCATAATCCTAAAGATGAGGTGTATTACAGTACACTATTGTGCATCTCGACGTGTGCAGCCCTCACAGATGCCACTCCTGCTGTCACAAAGTTAAACGGTTTCTTAACATCCCCGCGGGGGCTTTTTCTATTTCCCTCCATCTCTCCGTGTCTCTCCCTTCCGCTTGCTGGGCGGGGTGGCAAAGCTCAGTGGACCACAGCAGACCTTGTCTATTTCTATCCCCTTCCAGCCTTGGCCCTACTTGATGACACACGAGGGCCCCTGGGACCACAGCTGACCCCCTCAGTCAACCCTCATCGCTCGGATTGACAGCTGTCAATCAAAGTCTGGGCTGCCGTGTGACCAGGGGGAACAATTATGGACAGTTTGTGTTGTTGGTGGTGTGTTTGCTTATCTAGAATATGCTCATCATTTTAAAATGTCAGAGCTGTCCCTTTTTTTTTTTTTTTAATTAATCAAAATTTCTCAAAAAGAGAACTCACAAATCACTTTGTTCTAAAATGAATGGATATTCTAGAACTCCAAATGTGCATCTTTTTTTTCCATTATTATTATTATACGTGTAACAGAGCGTGTTTACTATAATTAGCCATAGCCAGGAAAGCCACCTCGTTTGATGTCGCTTGTTTGTGTGTCGCCAGCAAAAGAGGAAATGTTTCTTTGTGTTGTTGTTAGTGGCGGAAAAACAGAGCAGTGCGCTTTTCTTTGTTGTGCCGGCACAGACACATCTATTGTCGATTTGTATTGTTCTCTGCTGCTAGCAAACTGCTAATGACATAGCGTCCAGATCAAACCCATCTTTTCACTGCATTCTGCAACTTTGCAGATGTAATGGTAACTATCACCATAAGGTATGAGGTGGGAGGCAAAAATACATGGAACATTCTTTTTAAGTAAAAGAAAATCTATACAGGGTATACCATATGCGTTTCAAACATATTGTTTCATTCCTCAAACCGCTATCCTTTTTACCTATTTGTATCAAGATGGACTAATTTGATGCCTTGGGCCAAGAATCTGTAACAATAATTATTTGTCATACAAGTCTGTACAGTGGAGCTTCTGAAGCGCTCAACTTTAAAATGAATGTTTAGAAAAAAATATGGTATCTTGTAGGGCTCGGTATTGCCGGCGACCTCACGATACGATACGTATCACGATACATATGTGTTCCAATACTTGATCTTCATGGCGATACGTATCTCAATATGTCACATTAATTTTCTTGCATTTTATAATAGTCACATGTATGCCTAAAGGATATGTTTGTTATGCTGACTGACAAAAATATTTTTGTTAGCAGCTCTTCTGGTTTACCACCAAAGCGGTGTGCCTGGTCTAAATTTGCAGCTTTCACAGACACACCGGGAGCAATTATTAATAGGCATGAGTCGATATGAGCAAAAATTACAGCTCTAAAATGTGCTTATTTGAAATATTTGGGGAAACAAAAATAGCATTTTTTTCATGTAACACATTCTACTTAGTTTATAACAAAATATAGGAAAACTGGTACATTAAGACATGTGCAATGTTAAGTTTACAAGTAAATAAATATTAATATTCTTCCTCTGCTTTAATTTTTCTTAGCAAGACAGAGTGTCCAATCACTGGTGAGCTATTTTTGCATTAATTGAAGGCAATTAAATTCAAAGACGCTGCTGGTTTTTATTTTTTAGGCGCAATGCAAGCTGCAACGGCAAACGTTAACTGCCTCTTTAAAGTTAACAAGCAATATCGATTCTGATGCCTGCGTATCGATACGTGTTTTGTAATGAGGCCCGCAACGATATATTGCCGTATTGGTTTTTTGAGCACACCCCTAGTATCTTGCAATATGTCAGCATATTTCACAAGATGACTGTTTCAAAGAATGAAATCTAGGTGTGTGATTTTCTTATTTGGCTTTCTGTGCATGATGTCATGTGAGACCTCAGCACATTCTACAACAGCTCAGTTCATCCAGGACCAAGCAAACATTGTTCTTTTCTCTTTTTTTCTATTAGCTTTTTAATGATTTGTTTTGCAAAGCTTATTCCAAAACAAGTACACAGCCTCAACAAGCAGTGCAAAGGAAGGAAAAATTCACGCTGAAATTACATTGTCATCTTCAATGCAAATGTAACATAAGAACATATAATACATAAGAATATAAATAATGAGATGATTTCCCTATTTTTATTTGGGAACATTTGTTAGATAAACTAATGCAAATTTCCACTATAATTTCATGTGCCCGAACACATGGGACAGACATTTAACTTTTTCTTAATACTTTCCACACCCACTTCCATACATATAACTTATCATCATCATATCTGATACTGCTTGGTGGCACAGTTGGTAAAGTGCATTGTCCAGTAACCAGGAGGTTATAATTTCATAATTTATCTCTCAATTTGTTTCATAATGATTCCAAATGCATTCAGATCTTAGCATTCCACTTTTAGCATTCAGCTTTCAACATTCCCACGCAATTTCTCCAGAAATTTCACTTAGTCAAGTTATGTATGTAATAATTCCTGCTGTTTCACAACAGTCGGCCAGAAGTACTGATGGGCTCGCTCACAGAGAAATTTAAAAAAACAACAACTTGAGCTTGAATTTCTTGCTGTACTCCAGAGGCCTGACTATTTCAACACAAACATGAATTTTATTTTCTACATTAAGTCTACTTTTAGAGGAAAAAAAATAATCCTGCTCCATGTTTTCATCAAAGATGTTCACTTAAATGAAATACTTCCCATGATCTCATTAGCTTTGTGTTTCATTAATAAACATATAAATCTGCTTGAATCAACTGTCTTACCAATGTATCATTATGTGTCATGAAGACATAAATATTAGGAGGGAATACAATTAAGTGATTTATGTGACTGCAAATAAACATCGATACGTCTTACAGGAAATGTCTCATTAATTAGTCATCCCTTAATTGGCCCTAAATGCCATTAGCGCTCAGTGTGTGCTAACGCTGCCTTCATTATTAACTACGATCTGCTTTAGCTTTTGCACACACGCAATTTGTGTTTTCATGCACGCCCATGCCAATGCACAGGCTGGCTCAGCTTTGATCAGTGGGGCTTGGCATTGGTTGGGGACGGTGGGTGGGGAGGGTGGCTCGAGGTGAAGGCGCTGGGTGCGGGGGCTCGAACCTCCCACTGCTACTGATGAAGACGAATGAGCTAACAAGACATGACGGAATTGCTTTTGGAAAAGGGTGGGGGACCCAATGCAGTGGCGTGATGTCGTGTTGAGGGCGGCTGAAGGGGCAGGTTGATTTATCACTCCAGCGGCAGATAACCGTCGCCCCCCCCCCCCCCACCCTTCTCTTCCCCCGAAAACCCAACCCGACTTATTCACTGTGACCCTTTGGTCTTTAATTAAAGCCTGCAACCGCCTCCATCATCCCATCGATGTCCTTATTACAAGAGTCGCACTGCGTATCATATAGATGTGAACGACAAGACAACAATATACATGAATGGGGGAATGGGGTGAAAACGCCGGTCGGTGAAATGCCGAAATGTCACAACCGTGTTGATTTTACATTCCATTACCACCTTACGGTCAGGAAAGTTGGGAGGAAATACAGAGATGGAGGAGCGTAATGAAGCCGGGGAGCTGAAGGTCAAAAGAAGAACGGTAGAAAAAGTGATGAAATGGAGGAGAGGAGGAAAACGGGCTGATTAAGATATGTACATAATGTGAGGAAGGTATCAGGGATGACAAATTGAGAAACAGTGCAATCCTCAGAGAGAGGAGGGGTAAAGATATATTAAATGGTATAGGAGGCCAGGGAGAGAGATGGAGGCCTCCTGATGAATTCATAAAAGACCCGCGGAAGGAGAGATGGCGGAAAACGTTTGAGATAATATATTTAGAAAAGCCCAGAGCGTTAGCAGATAAAAATCACCGCTTCCGCAATTAGCTAATTACAACAAGATTGGTTTGCAGATGAGTTTGTTACCTTTGAAATGAATGGGTATTGTCTATATAAGAGTTTCCTGATAACACATTTCCTTAGTGATTCTTGGCAGAGAAAAAGCATCGGCGGAGGGGGAACGGTTCACCCCTCACCATTCATCACTGCAGTGCCATTCGCTCGCTGAAATATCAGCCTATTAAAACATTCATTGAGCTGATTAAACTGCAATAAAACCTGGCAACATTTGCAGCCACACTTTCAGTGAGTGATTTATGAGGGGAAAGGCTTTGCGTGCGTTCCCCATTGTCGATAAACGCAAAGATGGCCACCGCCTGACAGTTGACGCCAAAAGATTTGTGTTTGGTCACTAACATACAATAGTATGCACATAGTAGTCATCAATTAACACTCAAATACATAAAGGTATTTAAGGTATTTTATTACTCATTTTATTTTAGTCTTTTGTCCATATCAGTGCTGAATGATAAATTAAACAAAAGTATTGGGACAGCCACCAATTTCCCTGTAAGAAGGAACCTACTACATCTGTCTATTAAACACAATTTGGACTTGCTTGTTCTTCTTCCTTTTGGAATAAAGTAACTTGTCATTTCATAACGCCTCTCATATATAAAAGAGACAAAACAATTTGACAATTTAATGTAGGACAAAGAATAAAACATACCTCAATGGAGATGTGCTGTCAGTCCGTCAGTGAGAACCGTGTGTGATTATGTAACCAGGCCTGTCTGTTTCACTTGTTGATCTTGACAGGTTTAGTAGGATTCAAATAACTGGAGCAGAAAGAAGGTCAGATTGTACCAAAATCCAGTTCACATTTCACTGCATTAGCTGAGGTGGAAAAGTTCCGTGTAGAACCGGTGTTGTATTGATCCATATGGTTTATTACAGGCTGTGCAAGCGTTAACATTGGCCAGGATGACGGGAGGGGTGATTATCTGGAAATGGCCTTATTGATCGCTTTGGGGCTGTGCCTCAGGAGAGCTCTGCATGTCCCTCAATGCGCCGAGGTTTGGATAGATGTGACACCAAAAAAAAAAAAAAGGGTACACAGTGAAAACTAAAGCTGAGATGTGTGTGAGTAGTATTTTTGTCCTCAGGGATTTAAGTGATATGAATCACGACTTCTATAGAGGACATGAGCTGATAATGTACCATCTAGTTTCCCGTATAAGCACTTTGAATTAGACTATTTGTGTAGTATCCTTGCCAACCCCTAGCCGTCTAAGATATTATTATTAAGTACGTGTTTTTTTTTTTTTTTTATGAAATTCTACTTCAATTAAGTGTGTGTACTTCTACTTAAAAACAAAATGAGTATACTTTTATCACCCTTCCGTGTCAAATGTTCAATTCTGTGTGCTCGCTCAGATTGTTTTGTTATTCCAGCCCACTGTTGACTGCTTCCTTCGTTTTCCACCAACTGCAATCTAGTTCGAATGAAAAGGCTCCAAAACCAATCAACCATCAATCAATCTCAGAAAGAAAAAGTAATTACTTGTAAATGTTTAATGCAGCGTCTAACAAACAGAAGATTCAAACACGGAGATAGTTGCCCGGGACTGGTTATCACAAGACTTGTTTTTGCTGCACCCAAGTGGCCAAAATGGAAATAGTTTTGGGTTTGGGGGGCCATGTTTTGTGATTGTTGTGTTGTGTTTTGTTGTTGTTGTTGTTGTTGTTGTTGTTGTTGTTGTTGTTGTTGTTGTTGTTGTTGTTGTTTTAAGGCATTTAAAATAACATTTTCACACATTTGGTATGATTCTGCGTGTATTAATTTATGATTAAATTCAGCTGTCAACATCATTTTGAATGTAATTCTTTAATCATATTGAACTATGATTTGAACTATAATTTAATAGAAACAGGAAGCACGTATTTCAAAACATAATCAACAAGGCTGATTTTTTTTTTTAATGCCACTTTTGCACCTTTATTAACATGAGCCTGACACAAACTCATGCAACTCACAGATCAATAAGTAGAAAGCACATTTTTGCCCAAATGGTAAAAATTAATGACAATGTAAATCAGTTACACTTGTTACACTTACTTGTTACACTACTTCCTGTTTTGTTTCTCACTGTTTATTGTTTTAAAATTTTTAAAATGACTCTTTGCAATTAATTCCTAATAAAACAATTTAACTTCAATGAGCAAATCTCATTAGTAAATATAGCATAAATATATGCATCATTGCATCATTCATTTGTGACAGTGGATTTATAAGATTTGACAACAAAGTGTTCAAAATAACTCTTGTAGTTGATACTCTATATGTGGTTGCGAAAATAACCCCATTGCATCCCCTCGGATTCAATGTGTAAAAATACACAACACGACGAGAACGAAGCGCTTCAAGCGCATGTGTCGGAATGTGTGTGTTGGCAATTATGTGTGCCTCATCGTATGTCAAGTTGTGCAACATTTGCGTCGGCTATCTGAGCTCGACGTGAGAGGCTCCTTGCGCAGAAGGGCTGCAGGGCTTTTCACTGTGAAGGAGGACCATCTTCCTCGGCCAGCTTCAGCTCCAAGACAATGGCAGAGACCGTTTCAGCCGACCCCGCCACGATGGGGAAGGGTCGGGCGATTGCAGTGCTGACCTCGGGCGGTGATGCCCAGGGTAAGTGCTGGGGGTTTCGAGGTGATAAGTGTGGAGTGCAGAGGCTGTTTATGCAAATCAAAGGTTGAGACTAAAGCATAGCTTTTCGGTTAAATTCAAAAAGATGTCAGATGGGTTTTTTTTTTAAGGGTGATAAACAATTGTACAATGCATGACAATAAATTTCACCTCTGTTTTTTCACAAGAAATCACAACTCTTTTGAATAGCTTGTATTTCATGAAGTGGGGCCGATTTTCCACTGACATTTCACTTGAGTTCACCTTTGACCTTCTTCTTGCTGAAGCACAAAAGGCTGCAATGTCTCCATCTTTGAGTTTTTCCGGCCTTAATGAATTCTGACAACTTAAGACAGCCCCAATTATAGTGATTTAATTTCACGTTATTTCTTTCTTTTTTCCGCTCAATATAGTGGTTGCAATATAATGTGATTTTTTTTAACAAACAAGCAATAAATTAATCTCTTTTATAGAATATCAGATTTATTGTGCATAAGTATTTTGCTTTCATGCTTAGCCTTCTCTAAAATTAGTGCAAATGAACCAAGATAGTCTACTTCAATTGGCATTATCAAGCTAAACAGTTTGAATTGCACAACTCAAATTCTACTGAACAAGTGTAGCGTAAACTTAAATCACTAAGTTATAAATCCCATGACAAAAACAATAAAAACAATTATGTGGCTTTTTCACTTCAATTTTTCATGACGTAAACATGTGGCTTGCACTTTTTAAGCACTGAACTTATGGAGACACTATTCAAATAGATTTTAAAAAAATAATAAATTATATTTTTAAAAAAAACGCCTATATCAAACGACTGAATTTTTTTTGCCAAAATTATGACTTTTGCAACTTTTCGACTAAAATCGCATTAGACTAAATTGCAATGTGGATTTGAATTTGATTAAAAATTTAGCCTCACTTACAGCTGAAGAAATTCTATTGCTCATCTCTCTGTGACACAGGATCTATTTTTCTCGCTATTTATAGAATCATGACCTCTCTGTCATGTGTCATTAAATCTGTGAAGTAAAGTGAGTGAGCGACGCCACTCTTTTCTGTTCTTGTTTGTAACGTAAGGCAAGATACCCTTGGCAGATGCAAAGTCAGTCTATCCACATCTCGCCCTTTAAGTGACCCTGGCCTGAGTAATGAGGGTGCAGCCGTTGCCTTTGCTGTAGTTATTTTCTTCATTTCCATAAAGTTATAGACATTAAGAAAAAAATTAAAAAATTTAAAAAAAAGAATACTTTGTCGCAAAAGTGTCGAGTACTGTATGTCTTGTTTGATAATGTACATGAAAAAATATCCATCTTTCAAGTTTCGATAGAGCTTGTCTCCAACAGGGTAGCAGGTGACGGCCTTGGACTCGTTTTGACTGGTTGACAGCCAATCGCGGGAACGTATCATATGGACAAACAATTCAAACTCACACAAGCAGCTATGGAAAAGAGAGCTTAGAATCTTCAAATAATCTGAAATGTATTTTTTTTTTTTGTGGGAGGAAGAGTTCGGGTTTGGGTTAAATACTTGGAGAAAACCCAAGCAAGCACGGAGAACATATCAATGGCACCCGGCGAAAATCTTGTACCTCCAAAATCGTCAGTTTTCAGGAGACTCGAAAAATCGTATCTTTATTCAAACATTAAGAGCAAGCCATTCTCAACACTTCAGATTGGTCATTTGTGACAATATAGACTGTTGGGGGAAAAATATGAAATTTGCCAAAATGACGTTTCGGCCCAATGCCAGCGATATGAAAATCTATGGTGAAAACTTTCATCCATCTAAGCTACCCATTTTACATAAGATGAATCTATCCTGGTATAAATGAACACAAAATGGGCATAGTCACAGGAAGCTATTGAATGGCAAGAGTGGATACATCTGTTTATTGCAGTGTTTCTCAATTCCGGTCCTCAGGACCCCCTAGCCGGCCTGTTTTCCATGTCTCCCAATTGCAACGCAGGTGAGGATCATTATCAGGCTTCTCCAGAGCTGGCTGATTAGCTGTCATTGGAATCAGCTGCATTGGGAATGGGGAGACATGGAAAACAGGCTGGCAAGGGGGGCCTGAGGACCGGAATTGAGACACACTGGTTTATTGTAACTTCTAACCTGTCACACAGACATAGCTAATACAGATATATGAACAAATGTATATTTGTAGTAAATACTAAATAGTAATGTTTGGGTAAATAAAAATTGGATCGTTCCCTACTGCACCGCTGATGAGCATTTATGGCACAAGGGTGTGTAAGAATGTATTCAATTAGAGTGAGAAGTGAGTAACTTACGAAGAGAATATAGTTTGTATGGTAGATATACTGGATTGTATTTTATAAAACTAAAGGTTATTTAATATTTGTATACATGCTCTGAACAGGATAAAAAGTTATTTTCACCGTTATGGTTTTGGTTACACTTTGTACAGTATATACAGTAATGTTAATGAATATGATTGCACACTGTGTCCTCTAGGCATGAATGCAGCTGTGAGGGCCACAGTTCGAATGGGAATATACACCGGAGCCAAAGTGTTTTTTGTCCATGAGGTAAATTCTACTTGCATTGTGTTTTGATTACTGTTAACATTTACAGCCAGTGTTTTGTAAACAAATCTTGGAACCAAAATACTGTGGACCTGTTACAAATGAATCCACTAAACAACAAGGAAGAGGTGGTGACACGTGACAGCAAAGACAAGCTGACTTTGGACACTGGAAATAGTTTACTGGAATGAACCATGAAGGTCATGACTTGATGTGACTGGAGAGGCTTTTCAAACAAGAATGAGACCTTAAAACTTCAACAAGTCTTAATGTGCACTCTCTCGCTTTCTCTCGCTCTGTTTATTGACAGGGTTATCAGGGCCTGGTAGACGGTGGAGACAACATCCGCCCTGCTACGTGGGAAAGTGTGTCCATGATGTTGCAGCTGGTGAGAACGTGAAGAAAAACAAAAGGCGAAATTTAAAGACTGTAATGTGGCTTCAGTGATTTGTTTTAAAATACACTAAGCATGTTTGAAGTGCAGAAAAAAACTGGTACTGAATTCAAGACATACAGCAGCGTTAACTATTTTTCATCATTTCAGTTGTCCAGATTTATTGGTCAAGGCTAAAATCAAGCCCAACTCATTCGTCAGTGGCTGTCCAGCACAATTGCGAGTTACTTTGTAATTAACTTAACCCATGTACACCACAACAGCATGCAGTTAGCTAGTAAGCTAACGGTATGCTTAAAAAAAAAAAAAAAAAAAAAAAAAAAAAACATCGTGTGTTGTGTTGTTGGTGTATTGTGTTATTTTGGCTATGAAGTCTTTGTTGTATGGATGCACTCAAGACACATGAAACAACTTAGTTTGCCAGCTAGC